>NW_019100482.1:259810-510872 GCF_001856785.1 Myzus persicae
GCTAACAGTACAAGCATCAGTGGTTCAGTGGTAGAATGCTCGCCTGCCACGCGGGCGGCCCGGGTTCGATTCCCGGCTGATGCAGAAATTTTTTTGATAATTTTCAAAGCTTTTTGCCATTCACGCTTGTGGGAGCTGAAAATAAAATATTTCTATTGACTTTGGTGATTATTTTTTTTGCACCCCTGTGGATATTTTTCGCAGAAAAATGTTACCAATTTGATGATAATAGGTTGATATTATTACCTTTTGCAGAATTCGTTTTCGTACATAATATACATTTTGCTATAATGCCGTGTACCCGATTGGATGGATTTAAATCACTACGCAAGTGAATCGTAGGTAAATTATTTATGGGGTTCTTGTAGTTTAGAGGCTACTGACACGGTCAATATGAGTATATTATGACGATAAAAAATCTATTAATAAATTGATTAGTTGGCTATATTAGTTACTGCAATACATTATGAGCTTAAGGGTGGATATTGGATAACGTATGTAAGAGGAATTGGACGGAGGCCCCCATAAAGATGTTGTTTCTAAGATTTATTCTCGTTGTACACATTAGGTACTTAATTTATAAAAAAGGTGAAATAATTTATGGTCTGTATAACAGGTAGGACGTGGATATTAGGTATAACAATAATTAATATTTCATATGTTTATGAATTTATGATGGTTTGTGACGCTCAATAAACCTATAAACGCGTATTTGATTTTTATTTATACGAAAGTCCGGATTTAGCTATGTGAAAGGTCTCTGGAATTTGGACTCTGGACACATATTTTTCGATAAAGGCTCATTTATTATGCATTTACATACATTTTTTTTCTAAAAATAGATTATCAAATGCTTTTCATCGTGATTCATTTTTGTGGTTTTTTTTGTTTGGCGAGGTTGTAAATTGCTAAATTAAAATCCATAATATTCAATGTTAAAAAAAGGATATACTTTGTATTTATATTATAAAATGAAATTGTCAACATTTTTTTAACCACAATGGAAATATGCATTACTTTGGTTTGTACTTACTACTTTGTACTATTCTATTATAAACAACAAAATAATGTTACCAAAAATAAATAGTGTTAGCATTTAATATTGATTAAATATACATTAGTGTTACCTATATGTAATTTAGAAGTCTAAAAAGTAGAACAATTATTTAAAAATTAAATGAACAATTTTTTGAAGTTAAGTGTTTCGACTTGTATGTCAAAGTAAAAAATCACTCCTGAGGCCATGACTACTACCTTCCCAAATAATCAAACTCAATTTATATAACAGTTTATTATAATATATGCATACTAGTGCCCACCCATTTTTTCAATCCTAACCCTATATTATATGGTCCATCTCTCTTCTTGCTGAGGATTTTAACCCATCGACATTAATAATTTGTAAAAATTGTCCAGATATTGGATCCAATATTAGGTACATCTACTATATATTTTTGTAATACTATATTTAAGGACTATACTATCCTTAATATAACGATTTTAATGACGGTGAAACTATTCATTCGAATTTTGAATTAAGTACATCAACATTTTCAAACAATTTATTCGCCGCATAATTTTCAGCAACATAATGTGTTTCTCATTTGAAAACCAGAAGATTGTGTCACCACAGGTCGCTCATTGAGGACGCCACACTCGCATGTGCTGTCTCCGTCTCACAAACGTGTAAAATACATCAGTTGGCGTTCTATGCCGTTAGCTTAAAAATGAGAGTGAATCGACTTATTATGAAACTTGATGGTAAGAACATCTGTGTTTTCGTGGAAGTTTTTTTACACGGAGACAACACATGTGGGTGTGGGGCGTCCTCTTAGTAGTACAAACAAATTCATAAATTTGAAAAAATTGTCTGAATTTATTTAAAAATTTCAAAAATTAGTACTTGAATACATTTTATTATTAAGGAAAAATATGGGCGAGTCGCCCGCTCTTATAATAGATATTAGTGTCGTTAAACAAGTCAGTTGTGAGAAAATGCAAAAAATATATTCCGGTACCGGGAATCGAACCCGAGCCTCCTGGGTGAAAGCCAGGTATCCTAGCCACTAGACCATACCGGATCGGTGTAGAAAATAGGTAAAATTATATTATTTAATCCACTGAGATAATTTATATTAACATTTTTATAACATATTTCGTTCAATTTTTTTTATTAATTCTAAAATAGAGTTTTTTTTATAACAACAAAAGGGAGGAATACGAGGTGACGTGTCAAAAAGTTAAAATGTAACACAATTTTGCAGATACATGAACGGCAATTTCAATATTTTTGTTGTAGAAGCTAATAAATTATGATTCCTAGTCAGTGTTCCTGCACTCCCACAAATGTGATAGCCGATAGGTAATGAACAGTTTAATTAATATTTCAAAAATATTAAGACTGGACGTCAGTACACTGCCCCTGCCCCCTGCCATATTTTGTTTTCTCTCACTGACCTGATACGCACGACATAAATACATATACCAAATTTGAGTTCAGCAGAACCAACCTATTGTGTCATTTAAATCGGTAGGTTAGGTAAACATTGCTAAGTTGTAACATTTTACAGGTACCTTGTACTTATACTTACTCAGTTACAACTCATAAAGTCATAAATTGTTTAAAAATTAAAATAGGTATCATTCATTCAAATAATCCAACGCACTTATAAGAACACGGATAATCTTCTCAAATCAAAGTTCGATATAATAGGTCGATTTCGGTTTTTTTTTTTTAGCTTCTATTTATAATTATATCTCAATACATTGAAATAACAGGTCAGTTATCTTCGATACTAAAGCTAAAACAGCACAAGGTTGATTCTGCTGAACACAAATTTGGTATGGTTGCGCGTGTTCTGTGTAGAGAAAACGAATAATTAATGTCGAATAATTCGCTGTTGACGCCTGAAATCCTCTTATTGCTCAACACGTTTTGTACAATTTATAACTGCAATACAACCCAAACTCCAAAGTATCTACTTATTCTGGTATTCTATCTATTCCTTAAAAGTTAAAAGTATTGAAGGACGGTATAATAATTTGTCATTAGTTTATCATAAACTTATCGGTATAAGTAGGTATCTATACTACCTACACGGCTACATTTCAATTCGGATTATAATTTTAAATGTCGCGTGCAGGGGTAATAAATAATAATAACAAATATAATAGGTATTATATCTAAATAGTAAAGGTGTAAATCATTTTACCTATAGGCTGAATTATTTTGACACATATTATAATATGTAGGCACGACGTGATTGTAACGTACCTGCATAATAATAATTTAATATCATAAATTATAATATAAATCTATACAGACAGATATAAAAGGTTAGTTGTAGATATAGGTACCAACTGTTGTAAGTAGTAAGTACGATCATTGATTATAAATACTAGTATTATAGTACGATGTACCTGAAGTAACACCATTTTACCTATTATTTATGAACCCGTAACACTGTCATAGTAGGTGTCTTTAGCTGTTAATATATAATATATTATCACAGAATAATAGTATAACATATTAACTGCAATTTAATATTATGGGGTTCAAATAGGTGTAACTAGTACAATACAAATTGTATTTTGATTGTAAAAAAAAAAAACGTAAATACCCGCAGGGGATAAGCTGGGGAATTAACCCCCCCCCTGGCTTTCCGGAAATTTATTTTAAATTTAGCATACCATAGCAAATTATTACTATATAACAAATTGAAAGTACGTTAATAAAAAAAGGTCACCATTATAAAAAAATCATATTATGCCAAGTTAGCAAAATATATTATATTTTATATTTCGATGTACCTATTATATTGTTCATAAGCAAACTAACTACACTCCTCAGACAAATTTCTCGGTACACCTATATAAATATTCTTGGTATACCGGAAAAAGGGTCTAACTCTTTCTTGTTTTACCTATACGGGACAACTGTCCTAGGGTTAGGTATGATTTTGTTAGAAATACTCCTTCTTTAGTAGTAATAAGTAATAACATTGGATCAATGTTCACAACATTTGTTTTTGTTAAATTTTATTTTTAATTTCAATATAATAAATTATGAAAGCGGTTTCTGCTGTTACGATGCCAGTTTTTTTTCCACATAATTGTATACTTAAGTTCAAGTCTTATTTTATAATTTTTCCAATGAATATAAAGCCATAGGTATCCGAATATTTTTAATTATTATCAGATTTTTGGGATTAAAAATAATAATCCCCTTGGTTATAGTATCTCGTTACTACTACAACAGTTGTCAAAATAGGAACTATTTAAAATGTCTGTTGATACATTTTATTTTTAATGCATTTGATTGTGGGCCACCGCATTTCTCTCTACAATTGTTTTTTATACATTATAATCAAGTTAATTATTGTTTTTACTTTTATACTTTTTATCTAGTAATTTTTTTTCGTCATTTTAATAACACGACATCTCACAATTCGCACAGAATCAGTAAAACTAACGCCTGACAAACTGCCGAATAGGCAATACAACGACGCCTCAATGGTTTATTCGAGGAGAATAGGTACATTTCTCTACTGTGTCTTTTCTATGAATAATATAATTACCATTTATCATTAATAAGTAAAACATATTCTAAAATTTGAAATGCACATCGATGCATTGATTCTCAAAATGTCAGTTTTGAAACTGTGGAGTGGATTAAATGTATCGATAATCATTGCATAATTGGATAAAAAAAAATGTATTGGACATTACAACCCACATGGCTACATCCTACATGGCCTGCATTAGTATGATTTTGATGGGTTTTGGTATAACATTTATTTATAGTAGGTACCTCAGTACCTGCTTAGTACCTATTTAAGGGATTTTTAAACTTCCGACCAGTGCCGCAACTCGAGATGAAAAGGCCTAGGTGCCACTTTAATTTTGGGACCCCCTATTTCAAACCTTAAGTCTGAAAAGGGCCCCTTAAGTACAATAATAGGGCTCTTTGTAGGGTGTGGTGCAACCTCAGCACTTTCGCTAATTACGGTGCTGCTTCCAACATAAAAATGCAACTCGAGACTTTTAAACGTTTCCTATTTAGATTCGTAGGTACTCAATGTTGATTTTACATCTCACTACTTGTTAGTTCTGTTGAAATAAAAATATGACAAATACACAAATATCGTTCATATCGTTAAACATAAAATATAAATTAGTCTTTGTCCGCATAAAACGTATAAATATATAAACATATAAATGGTACATTTTTACACCTCACATAGTCATCATAGTTACGTCTCAGATAACTTTATAGGTTTAACATGTTCCATTCGTTCGGTATTTTTATAGTCGTCTATATGTCTATTCTCATTTTATTGACGTCGTACCTATGCATCATTGAATACAATAATACATAATTTAATTTTTAGGTGGACACCGAAACGGACTTTCATCACTGGACAACAACCATTGCGGGACAACTCCTGAGCCAAACACCATTGGATGACGTCAAGTATCTCGACATACTCGGCATTGTCACTGACCATGCACCGTTTCGACGATACTCGTCAACAGATTCATTAGTGACATCTGCATCCAAACACAAAAAAACCAGCTTGGATATGCAAGAAGTCAACAACAACCATATGCCTTTATTTAGTTCACGTATGTACAAGAAGAATGTTTCACACTTGCCAGACTTGATTCGAGAGTGCGAACAATTGCGAAGATCACCCGTCAACGAATTCTCAGATCTAATACCAGTTAAACAGAAACGCAAGATATTCGAAGAATCACTCACTTGCTCTTCAAAAAGTGTGGACAATTTGCATGATCTTTCATCTCATATAACAAACATTAAGTCTAGGTCAATGAACAATTTGGATTTGAGGGCTGTGCCAGTGAAAGACATTTGCAGATATTTCGAAAGCAGATTCAATACTAACGAAGCCAATACCATACAATTCAGATCACTGTATTAACAGAAATGAATTATGGGTGTTAGAATGTATATAAGACATTGCGTGAAGACCTTTAAATGAAGAAAAATGTTCCAAAGATTTATGAAACTATTATGATAATATATTACTTAATGTATACTCTTAGTCATTAATAAATAATTTTGTTTTTAAATAAATAAAAAACAATTAAAAATTTTGTAATTTATACAAATGTTGAGCTAAAAATAATAATAAACATAAATATTTGTGTTTTTAACAATATCAAAAACAAATTACAATTTAAATTTCATCTTAAAAATGGAAGAAATTGTATACATGGGTAAAAAATCAAATTGGAGAGCTCTAATAACCAAAAAATAAATTACTCCTACATTAAAGACTTATTTTTTTATTTAATGACTATAAAATTTAAGTTGTTCGGCACATAAACTGATTACTAACAATTAAAAGACATAAACTTCACCGATAATGTAATATAGATACATAATATTAATTTGTCAAAACTACAACTTCAGTACTGAAACTATAATATTAAATGATAAATAGGTAATTTTAATCACGAGCAGCAGAAACACATAAATACCTTCTACGGGTATTTACAAGACAATAATAATATTAATAATAATAATAATAATAATAATAATAAATGTATTTTGCACAATTTTGAAATCCATTTGTAAGCACCGATGGTAGTACAGGTGCTTATCAACTAAAGGATAAGGTATCTGTTGGTTAATGTTGAACTTCATTGATCATACCCTGCTAGTCTAAAAAGTGAAAACAAAAATTAGTTTCATCAATATCAAAAAATGTGAGAAATATAAACATAATTTTGATTATTTACCCGTAACTAATAAAGTGTCTTTCGACGTTGAATTCAGTGAATCCTCATACTTGCAATGTGCCAGATCAGACAATTCCTCAAAATGCTTTTGTCGTTTTCTCACATTCCAATGTAGACATTCAGCCAATGAATCAAACCAGTCGGATATTTGGTCTTGAGCACATATTGATGGTAACGAAAATATAGATGTAGTTACTCGTAAGCTGTAAATAAAATATTTGATTAACTATTTAATTACATACTATAGCAAGTACTTAAAGCACATAAATGAAAAGCAAATATTCATGCAAACTGATACACATGGTTATCATTTAAATACGTCTTGAAATTATTAACATACATAACTGTAAAAGATTGAACGGTTAAAACGTGCAATATAAATAAATGAATATAATATTGTGTTTAATAACTCGACAATTGTATGAGACATACTTTTAAGTACGTAAATGAGTAATTACTGAAGTCTGATTACAATGTACACTCTGATACTTCTCCGTCATTGATTAGATAATTTACAAATTGAAAATCAAATTTTACAGTGCACATACTATCCATCACCAAATATTATTCTACATTTTTTATTGACCGACCTATCATCTGCACACAACTCCTGTTGATTTCGGCCATCGAACGAAACCCACGCTGTTGATCTTGCATCTGGACTCAACATAATCTGCAAAAAGTATCCAAACCTGCTATATCAGTAACAGTACTATAATCTCGAATTAAAATACTTAATACTTAAAGTATAAACAAATAGATTTAAAAAAAACTATTTTTAAGGTAGGTAATAACATTTTGAATCATCATTCACAGATATAAGCCAATTGACTTATATTTCAATAGATATACATTCATTATAAAAAATTGTATTAAAGTTTCTAAAACCAAAATAGCATTAATTTAAAATATTAAAATGCTAATTAGCCATTAAAATGTTTATCAAATATTTGCTTTGTTTTTAGATAACCATGTGCACCTCAGAAGCATTTAAACAAATACAAGCCTTGACAAATAACAACAATGTAAAATTCATTTCAAATTTATAAATACTAAACACTTTATTTTTCTTTCCTATTACAGTATTACCTATCACCATGAGTAATTTCTTGCCGACTACGACCGTCAAATGAAACCCAGGCCGTATTGCGGCTATCTGGTGATACAGTTATCTACACAAAGAAACAAAACATATCCTAACTCTATTGATCTAGTAACCATTATACTAATTCATAACTTATAAAGTATTTATAAAAACTAAAATCAACAAAAATATGTAAAGAATTCCACAACAATGACTTAGAATAAATACAATTTTAATATATTTATCATAAGTAACCGTTAATTTTGAAGGCATTAACCTAAACAACAAATGAAGCACAATTTCAATAATAATTAGCTGACAAGGCTCTACAATTCAGTCAGTAAAGATTCTAATCCAATCCATATGAATTAGATTGAAAGCGTTACCAAATCTTAAATAAAATTAATGTAAAAATTATTATTGTGTCACTATGGCAATGTATTTTGTTCAATAACATTGAATGAATACTAAATATTGTACCCATGTACAGTAAACATAGATATTTTGTGTTTAAGCCTTAAGCTGCACATGATTTAACACAATTTCATATTTGAATACAAAAATCAGTAGGTTAGGTTAGGTATATAGTAATATTATTAATCATATAAAAATATAATTTCAGTTACATAACATATCCTTCAAAACTATTGTTTTCTTAATTTAGACAAAATCATAAAATATAAATTTTTGCATTCTCAATTTTTAAATTGTATTTACACCATACTTTTACAATAAATAGTATATTATTTTCAAGATGTATAATATTGAAAGATAACTATCGTCTATCACAATACTTTTGCAATATATTTTTTTATTACACCTTTATCTATCTCTACTTCAGTTAAAAATTTATTATTGCTAATTAATCATGCTTATATTTTCAACTATTATGAAGTAAATTATAATATTGGTAGAAAATGACACAACACCTACTATAAATTATAATAAAGTCTTGAATTAATATTTATATAGAAACTTTGGCTTTATTGTAAAAATAATCAACATATAAATAATAAAGAGGGTCATGATTACCAACAATTTCTCATTATTTGGATTTTTATAATTTATAATTATCATTGTATAATATTTATTACTGCGTAATTTTGCAGTCTGTAAATTCTAAAAGTTACCAATGAAAAAATATATAAAAATCCTTCTTATTAGTTGATATTTTATACGAAGTTAAATTCAATATCTCAACCTTAAAATTATCAATAACAAATTAGGCGACAGTTCTATCTTATTTTTATTATTTAGACTGTAAAAGTAATTGCAAAACTACAAGTTAAATATTAATATAGAAATTAATATTTGGAATTTAATAGTTTAAATAATTTCCATAATATTCAGTCAAAACTCTTAGATAACTTTGATATTACTAACTGTTGTAAGTTCTTACCATTCAAATAATATTAAATTTCTAGCTTAACAAAAATTATTCAGTGATAAATAAAAATATTCTAATAAAGTTTTTGATAGTTACATGATGTTAACAGTACTTATTACCAACAATATTATAAATTAATAGTACTATTATTAACCATACTAACAAAGTGTACAATTTAATTTAAGCTAAATGTTAGCAGACAAATTTAATGTTTAGGAACAAAATGTAAAACTATGAGGTACTTCATAATGTTGAATTGGAAATCGCTTATTTATTTCTATCACTAAATGTGGAATTCTTTTAAAATAATAATTTACTTTTAATTCAACACCAGCTGGTACTACTATTGGCCTGAAAGACAAAGAATGAGGGCATATGGGTGTCACCATGATGGCTGGAACACTTGGATGAATCATTGACGCACCCGCGGCAACTGCATATGCTGTGCTTCCAGTTGGTGTTGAGACAATCAAACCTAATAACAAAAATAAAGTTTTATTAAATAAACTACCAACATTTGAGTTGAATAATAACTGAAATATCTTAACAGTACTAGAATACAGAGAAGAATATTGTAATGACCAAAATTTTGAAATATTTTACACACCAAAATACACATTGAATATTGAAAATGTATGTCTTGATTTCTTTAGTTTCAAATAATTGAAATTCTATTATACTAGAAAAATTAATTTTAAAGAGTTCTATTGCTGGGAATTGACTGAAATTTGTTTACTAATAGTTTTATTTAAAGATACTCAAAAGTAAAAACTTCCAAACTCAGATACCATGGTTTAATGATTTATGTGAAAAAATGTCTAAAAAATGTTGAATTAATTTACATTTTAAGGTCTTATAATACATTAAAGATTGTTTAAAATATTTTATTGCTCTTACATTATACTACAATAGTAGTTATTGTACCTATACTCTGTTTAACCTAAAGGTGTGTCCAAACGTAGGATAAATTTGTTAAAAAACATATGTTCCCAACAATGTTTTTAATTTCCAGTCATAAACGATAACATACATTTTTGTCTAGGACAAATATATTCTAGGTATGGGTGTAGCTTAAGAAACATACTCGGCGATATTCACTTTTGGTCAGGTGTTGGTCAAACTACACCCGTCTATATCCCCTACTGAGCCAACCATTTGGATGCCCTTTGGCATAAGTTGGTCGCCAAGTACATTCCTTTAGTCAAACCAAAGTATATATCTGAACATTTTAATTTTATTACCTAATTCATTTTTTACCAACAGATAATTCAGTAAGTTATGGTTGTGTAACAAGATTAATTTTGATTAAATTTAATATTTAAATAATATAACTTGCATTTGATGGAATTTAATTATGAAATATAAGAGAACACTGATAAAGTATTTTATTTAATAAAAAAATGTTTCTATTACCATCTCCTTGAACAGATGTTATGTATTTTCCATCTAAAAACAAGTCAATGTTTGAAAGGTATGGTGATGGTCCGCGGTCAATAACCACTTCATTAAGTACTAATAAATTTGGCTGAGGCTTTTCTTTGTCTTCATTCTTCCTAACAATTATGCACCTAAGTCTACTACGCAACGTTAGAGCAGCATGTCCTTCAAGTACATTGGTTACTTGCTGTTGGAAATTGTCAAACTTGAAAGGAGTCAAAAAACCTAGGGAGCCCAAGTGGAACGCCATAACTGGTGGTACAGATTGCTAGAAGAAGAAAAAAGAACATTAATTCAACAAACAATAATGACAAAATAATTATTTGAAATTACCTGAAACAAAAGACTAGCGTAGAGCAGAGTACCGTCTCCACCTAAGCAAATAATGAAGTCTATTTTGTCCGTCAGATCATCTTTGCTATCTTGGAAAGAGTTTAATTTCTCTCGTATTTCCATGAAGCCCGAGTTACTAGAGAGCATTGTGTCTTCCATCACAGAATGTTCCACAAATACTATCATACTTTTTTCCTAGAGTCAAATAGAATATTTTAAAATAAATAATGACCTTCACCTGAGTATAGATATCTGTACCTGTATAAGCCATCTGACGAGTTCTATGAACGGTGGTAAAACAGACATATCTCTAACTTTTTTAATCACCAACACTGACAGAGGATTTTTGGACCACGTCAAACGTTGACTGGCTGGATCTTGAATTGTCCTGGACAGACGAAAAATAAAATAAACACACAACGACGACGACCACTGGTACCCCACAATAAGTGTACAACTAACTTACGTGACCAAAGCAGAGGTTTTCATGATACGTCCGCATGGTCCAAACTGTTGAACGGGGCTGGGGGCGTTCAGCGATCGTGTTCTCCTGAAAAAATAAAAAAGTGTCGGTCAGTAAACGGAGCGCTGAGACAACGTTGACGGACAGAACGAACGGATGGACGGACGGACGAATCGTCGGGCCACATATGGAGAGATATTTTACACAATTCTGTGGGTGGGTGGTGGGTGCGCTTACGGGTCAATGTCGTCCGCGACGACAGATCCCTTCAAGTCGTTCATGACTGCGGTGGTGCGTTAAAGATTTCGTTTGGCCTGCATGTCGGACACACACCGCGGGAGGAGCGATACGATTTTAAAAAGCCGATGGGTCGGGTCGTCTAGGGTTTTTCGGTATTTTCCACCCGGGAAAACTGGACTGGCGAACGAGACCCGGAAACCACTACAGCAACTGTCAGCAGATAGGAATTCTCAAACGGAAACCGTGAAAATTGCTCAATGAAAATATTACGAAACACTGATAACTGATAAGGAAAGACTTTTGTTGTTGTGGCCACGATTCAAGATATCCCAATTCGTGGTTGTAACCGAACTACAAACAGACTGCCGAACGATGCCGAATAATATGATCACAATATTGGCCACAGAATGATGTAATATCGTTATCACGGTGACCGTGTGGGTGCGCGTGTGTGCGGTAGTTGTGTTTGTCTACCGTCACAGAACAATGTAGTGTCGCGTAGGACTTGTGTTTTTGTTGGTCGCTAGAGCACGCTGAACTGATCGTCGTTTAATCTAATCTTGCGACGGAACGACGGACCGGACCGGCGACGTCTACGTACCCACAGATCAGACAATATTTTTAGAAGTATCATAAATTATAATGAGTAATTAGTAAACTATTCGTAATCAATGGTAGTACGGACCCCGCGATAACAATAGTAATAATAATTTACTAAAATATGATAATATTATTACGCCTAATGGCTTTTATTATTTATGATTTAATTGAACATTTAACTTCGGCTGCGAGGGCCGTTAGTGTGCGTCGAGTGATCGCATATAATAATATTATTGTATACAATTAATTTACAATAATTAAATTATCAACGCCGGTGTTCGATTTACAGGCGCTCAGTGGGAGGGATGTTTGAACTGTCTGGAGTGCCCTGCTGGTGCTATACAAGCGAAATATTATATTTTACCACTTCCGATTTTTTTCAATACGTGTCCACTAATTGTGTGTGCAGCAAGAATGTTTTATGATAAATGAATGATGGTAGGGCGGATTTTATGGGACCTCCGAGTGTTCTCGTCGTTATGCTTATAGGCTGCCTACCTATATATGATATAATATAATACATTTATTTTCTAATAGAAAATATATTTAACAAAAAAAAATAGGTAGTACCTGTATTAGGTATAGAGTTATAGACGTATTATACATTTATACCTACTACCATCTATATACCTGCAGTGAATTATTGCACTAGTTTTTATTTAATAAATAACCTTCGAAATTAATTTTCCGTCCTTAAATGCTACAACGCCGAGATGATTGTGATGTCCTCGAAATATGTGACCCAGCAAGTTTTAATACAAATGTCAACATATACTACAATTAAACTGAATTTAAATAATGAAATGTGTTTAAAATTCCGTATAAAAATACATACCTATGTAGGTACTGATATTTACATAATGATAATTATAATTTATAGTGAAATCAAGTACCTACCTATAAGGCTATAAAAGCTTAAGACCAATTATGTCATTCTTAAACATTTTCAAATATTAACTAGGTACATGACGTCTACACTAGTAATGTTTGTATATGTAATATTATCGTTTATTGGGGAATATTAATTTTTTAGTAAGTAATAATAACTATATTTTATGCAGGTGAGGTATAGGTACACCATATTACATGAATTGATATACAATATTAAAATTATTATAAAATCTGAATAAACGGGAGAGTGGACATAAGAAACAGATATAGGGTTTTGCAAGTTACTTCGCTCATAGCATAGCACTAGAAAAACCTTAATTATTTGAGCAGACCTCACGGTGTATACGAGTTTTTTTTAAATGAAAAATGTTCATTGTTTTGTGAATTACAACTAAGATAACTCATAATAGGAATTCTTAATATAAATTTAAGTTTCACTCAGTTAAAAACTCAAGCAATTAAATTGTTGGTAACTTTTCCTTATACGGTAACTGGTAAACTATTCTAAAGAAATCAAAAAACTCACTATTGTAAGGTACGAAAAAAACATAGAATTTTTCATGCTGAAAGAAATATCTATAGATATTGTAATGTTAATTTATTATAAACAACATATCTATATCAATATTTTAATATTTAATACTTATCTACACTGGTTTTAGTGAATAAATAAATACCTAGTCTAATAAATTAAAAATAAATTCTTTTATTTATATATATATCAATATGTCTATTTTTTTTATTAAATAACTAACGTTTTTTTATAGTTTGTAATTAGTAGAGTTGATAATTATTGTACATAGTTTATTTTTGTGACATACTATTTTACATAAAACATTTAATTAAATACATATTTTTTATCAAAATTGTGTTGAAAAAAATACCTCAATCTTATTAAATTCCTGTGTACCAAATAACATTATACATAATATTACGAACGAAATTCTTTATTTTGACTTTAAAACTGTATAGATAAAAGAAGGTGGTTCAATGTACTATAAATTACAATAACCGTGTGGCTCTCTAATACAGTTGTAATAAATAATAATATTGTCTACATTTATATTTCAAAAATATATAGAAAAAAGTTATTTACGTGACAACGGGACAAACACGATAAGACACTATATATTATGATGTCGGTATTAAGTAATACAATATATATATGTATAAATATTACCATTGAGTGTTACAATATATTATACTCAATGATATTACCTGTTCGGCTAAACATAATTATAATTTCTGAACAATCGTCTTCCATAAATTATAATGTTAAATGTGGTCGGTAAATGCTAATCAGGATTCAGGAACAAGACAAAGAAAGTTACCTACTTATTTGAATTTGTTAGTTTTATAATACTTACCTACATTTGAGTGTCGAGAGTGTTATGACCATTGTCGGAGTATACAGTGTAAAAAAAATAAAAGTTACGATATAGTATATTATATATTTGTATTATACCAATGCGGGACGAATACAATATTATAAATGTATCTTTATTTTATTGGGTATGAAAAGAATTTTAATTTTAATTTTAAATTTATTATAATTATATATTATTTGGCACAAAGAAGCCATTCATACTTTATGATTAAAAAATTAAAATACGTAAGTATAGTTAATATCAGCATTTCATTTTTTGCATATACCATTATAATATTTATATTATTAAATATCGTTGATTCTCATTTTTTTTATAACATTGACCATGATATATAACATAATAGTACACTTAGGATGATTAAAATTTAAAAAGAAATCGACCACAGAAAATTATTATTTTGTTGTACTTGAAGTTTTTGGAAGGAGGAAGTTTAAGACCAAGAACGTTTCGTGGTTATGTTTCATGTACCTATCTATAACGGTTTTCGCATGGAAGATGTATACTTATATTTTAATGAGATTTTCATGGTGGTTAAATTTAAAGAAAATGTGTCTCATAAATTAACAAATTTAAGTATACAACAATGGCGATTTGTCCTTCTTAGATCCATGCTTTGATTACCTAATTGAAGTCCGTTTCACGTACCTACATAATGCCATATATATTTCATATAAGTTTTTGCATGAAATATCTACTAAAAAAGTATGCCAATCTCAAAAATGGGTAAGCTCATCTTCAATTTTCAGTTTTTACCAATAAATTAATTGAGTTTATAATGTTGTATTTGATCTAACTTTTTAACATCTAACATCTTTCTAACATCTTTTATCTTCGATCTAACAAATCAACTTGCGCAGGCGTAAGAATAATACATTTGGTTATTTGCTTAGAGTTATATTTACATTTAGCGATCTTCGAATTACAACAGAAAAAAGCAATATTATGTAAACTAATTAGACTTTAATTATGTCGGTTGTAGTGGGATGATTGTATTAAATGCGATAATAAACATAAAAAGTCTAGGTATATATAAAATTAATTTAAGTTGGTCTGAGCCTATCAATAGTTTTGTTCCACTTTTTCCTATCGTATAGCAATAGTTTTAGTAATCTAATATTGCCCATTAGTAGTACGATACAATAGTAAATAGGTACATATTATAATAATAGAAAAAATGTTGATATAAGAAACACAAATGTCATACGCGCAGAACATATAGACTATTATAATAAACGACATAAGCCTAAACAGAGTTTATCTGATGACTGATAGAAACAGAAATTTTCAGATGTTAGATTTACATTTTTCTGATCATGAAGACCTTAAATATTGCAGTGTTTACCCAAAGTAACACAAACACACTTACACATAATATGCGTGTGCCTCTGAACCGGAAGTCAAAACCAATAGGCTATAGTTTATCGACTATACTACTATAGTAATAGTAGGTACTATACATAGACAGCAGACACTCATACATGATATAAATTAGAGGAAGTGTAATTTTTACGGTTTGCTCATATTATATTATTAATTATTAAATAGTAATGCCCAGACGAGGGTAATCAAGAAACAATAATTTATTATTGTAGGTTCAACGTATATAGGTTAGCCCTTAGATTTAACCCCATTGTCTGAATCACGTGATTCTGGAGTATTGACTTATAGTTATACTTAGCTTAGTTGCACGATTTGAGATTTTATACATACAATGTGATAATAAATATATTTATGTAATAATTTATAAATGTTATAGCAGTTATCCTACTCAGACACAAACTAACAAAATAACAGAATATGTCTATATCCTAATCCTAATAGATGACGGTCAAAAACTTTGTTATTATATTGTAGGTAAGTCATAAACATATACATAGTTATCGATATTAAAGTACATCAGCTAGGTATGCAATTAATGGAACATTGAAACTGCTTTATACAATTGATAACGTATAAAAACTATACTGTATATCTATGTAGTAGCTCTAGCAGTCGTAAATAAGTATAATATAAGTTATTACATATTATAATAGTTGTGTAAATTGCACAGATATTATTAGGTATTATTTTATACAGTAACTATCTGATATTTGAAGCCACACCATTCTACCAAGATCCCTGGCGCTGTAGCAGTGGTGAAATTAGTGAAAAACTATTTGTTTTTCTAATATGTGTACGACAATGTAATATTTATTAATTATTATTTATGTCTTAATTTAGTGCAATAGAGAACTAGTGCATGGATTTAATCCATAATTCACCTGAAAAGTTTTATATTACAGTGTAATTTTTTTTTTTTGTGGAAACTAAAGTCATTGTTTTAATTTAATTTTGTCAAGTCATAATAGTCCAAATATTGAACTGTCGAGTAATTTTTCCATCACCAATAAATGGAGATATGCAAAATACATGATTTTATCACGCCAAACGCACGTCGTGGCGGACCGTTCGTCTGCTGCACACACAAGGTCAACGCAAATGCGGTTTTTATAATAACACATATACACACGCACGACATACACATCTCACAATGTCAAGGTCTGTAATATTTATGGGATTGATGTTTTTTCGTTTATTTGCAAATTGCAATTGGCAGTGAACCACCCACAACAATACATAATATTATATTATTATTAATAACGTATAATTACAGGGCTAGGTGCCTACGTGGTGGGTATAGTATATTATGTACAGATTTACCAATTCCTACCATTTAAGAAATGTCCTGTGTCAGTACTAACTTCAACGTTTGAAAAAAATGTTGTTTGCGAATTAGGAAACTCAGAATTTCGATTTATACCGATGTCTTATTAGAACATAAAAAAAAATATTATCTGCTTGACAATTCGTAGAAAAAAATACATAGGTATGTGGTTCTCATAAAAAAGTGGTTTGTACCGATACAGATAATAAAATGCAAAAAAACGACCTACGAATTTAAGTAGTTGAAGACGCAGATTTTGGAAAAAAAATCTTAAATTCATTATTAACGGGAAAACTAGTGGTGCGGCAGGAGAAGAATGCTGAGTAAATAACCACGTGAAATCGTACCTAATAGTATTGTACTTCCTGATAACAGAGAAGACGCGAGGTAGCGCGGATCGAGTTGCCGTCTCATCTGTTGATATTCAAATAATATTGAAGCCAACTGCAATATTAGTTTGAAGTTACATAAAATAACGCGCACACTCGGAAGGCGTGTTTACTGCACAAGTCAAACATCTATGACGATAATAATATTGTGTTTGCAATACGATTTTCCCGCTGCGGGTGTGTAAGAATAATAATAATAATATATTTCGCCGTGAATAAAAAATGTGCGAAACAACGAACGGCCGTCTACATAATAATGCATACCCGATGGCTGCATCAGTATGATGCCTATAGTTATGATGTACCTGCATTATAATATAGGTAATACACGTATGCATTTAACAATAATTATTATATCATTTCAAACAGTTTCACTCAATCAAATTTCACCGTGCTTCGAAAATTATATACGATAGTATACCTACGCGATTATAATAATATACCAAGGTATACCTACATGGCTACATTTTTCGATAAAATTCATAAATTGTTTTCTTCCACCTCGCGTCTTAACATATTAATGAAATATACGGGTTCACCGACGACCTCGCGTGTTTCATAGTTTATTTCAGTATTTGAAACTTCAACATTATACTTATAAATCTATAATGTATGTACATACGAGTATAAATAATGTATGTAGTACGTCTCAATGTCGCATTTGTCTCCGTCAGTTTTTTTCTGTTCCACGTTTTTGGAAAATAATTACTTTATCATACAGGGAATCACAATATCATTATTAAAATCTATAAATGAGCCCATTGGTGTAAATATTTTATTATTTAAATTACTAATTTCTATTATTTTAGGTTTAGTCCACGAATAGTTATAAACCTACCAAAATATATTTTTAAATTAGGGATATGACACGGGTAGAGGTGGCGGGCTTGTATGTTTAAGATCACAGACACTAAAACACTGCGAGATTCCTTGCACTATAATACGTAGTATGTATATTGTATACAGAGTGATTCACCACGTATGTTCACTCCATATTTTCCTTTAATAATAAATTTATTCAAATTGAGTTTATTGATATTATATCTAAATCAAATTGCGAACGAATAGTTTCTAAGTTATTAACATTTAAAATGTATAGTATTACATATTAAGAATTATACTACTCCAAAGTCCAAATAGTTTTAGAAAAATAAGAAAAATATGAAATAGATGTAATATTAAATCTAATATTTATTAGAGTCATTTTATAATTTTAACAAATTATAAAATGTTACCTAATAGGAATAGTTAGTATTAATTAGCAGAGAGGTTCTATAATTTCAAATCATCATAGGAAGACTCCATGCCTTCTATAAACCACTATAATTATCCTTAGTACCTACAAAAAATAAAATGAGTCAAACTGATTGTTCAAATTTCTGTTTAAATATACATCAACATTTTCAAAAAAGTCATCTGCTTAACAATGTACAGGAAAAATGGATGATTCTCTTTTGACAAAAAAAAAAAAGAAGAAATTAGTAATACCAGAGGACATTATCTTATTAATGGTATTTGAAATTATAGCCCATAACTTTTAAGTACCTACACTCAAGAATTCTATAAATTTGAATTTCAGTAAATTCATTATTAAAGGGGAAAAAGGGGCGACAGTTCTCGGTGAATCGCCCTATACATATGCATGTAAATATTATAACGTAAATTATAATATTCCCATTAGATAGGGATCACACAGATAGGTACTATTTAGATTTTAGGTATACACATTGCTCCGATTAAATTATTCTACAGAATATGCGTGAATTGTGCATTGTGCAACATATTAATATCTTTAATATATGTACACTGCTGCTATAGAGTGTTTTTTCGTCGTGTTTATGTCCCGACGTATAATAACTTTTTTTGCCATTAAATATCTTTGAAATAATACATAATTTTGGAAAATAAAATCACTCCACTTGGGATAAAAGATATCTACATCAACAACTGTTAACATTTATAATATTATTTTCTCTCCAATTCGTAGAGTACAGATGTTGAATAATCGCAAATATTCCCATAAATTATTCAAACAATTACGTAGGTAGGTGCGTTTTAAAGTCTAGGCAAGACGTGGACACGTGGTTACAGGAGTTTAGTATAAAATACGTGTACAGACAGTATATTAGTGTCTGGCGGGTGTGCACGTGGATGACAAACTATATAGCTACACCGTGAGACACTCTGTATACTCGATATTTAAAGCGCCATGGTCTGTAGGTATTTACAGACATTCAAACTTCACACGTATAATAAATATCAACTATGTACAAGATATATATGTACGTTAAAAAAATATAATATATGCAGAGAACACGCCGTCGCGCGTCGATGTGACGAACAGATTAAAAACGATAAAAAAAAACGTACAAATCGCCTTTGCCCCGATTTTCGTGACGACTGCACTCGATGACCTCGACTTTGCTCTGACAAATAATATAATATAATTTTTAGGTACATGTTGTAGATATATATATATAGGTACGGTGGTGCGTATTATATAGAGATATATTATATAATGTGAGATACTGCTTTTACTGCATGATGTACTTGGGGACTGTGTTTACACATTTCGTACAAATAACGCTCAAACAATAGGTACTGTTTTTTATTTCAGTAAAAAAAAATGAAAAAAAATGTATAGGTACGTCTGGACCGTTATACATTGTGTTTATCGCGGCGGTGAATATTATGAATATAATATATTTAAGTAGCGAATCGTCTCCGTCGTCAGTCGATCAGTTCACGCGAGCCGATCACTTTTATAATACCTAATATTATATTTATGACTATTAATGACGTATACCGCCGTGACTTGTATAATATAATATTAGATATTTTATTGTGCAGACGATGCAGACCCAAAACCGTCTGCTGTATCAGTACGTATAATCATATTATAGTTGTATCATATATTTATAGACACGATGCTGCGACCGTGAGGTTGACAGCTGTTGGAGCTTGGAAGGGATGATGACGGGGATGGATTTCCATTCTCGGAGTGTTTTTTTTTTCCATTGACAGTGATATTTATAATGAAATTTTATATGATGAAAGATCAATTATAGTTTTAGAAATTCCGACTACAATGGTCTATAACAAATAACAATAAATTATTTAGTATTATAAATTAATTTAAGATCACATAAACGTTTGAGATAAATGTGGCTGCAGCGGGTCATGGTGTAATATAATTTGTCACTAATGATTAAATAGTGACACGTTAATAGTTAATAGAAAATTAGACTTAATTTTACAAAATGTGATGAAAAGTATGATTTGTTATAACATGACAATAATAATATTTTTTTTCTCGAAAATAAAATTATAGTACCAACCAAGACCAACAATTATTATAATAATATATTGAAATCAATGCATGAAATCTTCGCACGAAAATATACAAAATTCTGAAACGTGCGTTATCTGTTCAAATGGGTACTATACTCGAGTAAATAATCAAATCGTTGATTTTTTTAGTTATTCAAAAAAATATTTGTCCGATTAATTTTCCCATAAAATGGTAGTATATTTTAGAGAAATAATCTGTAGTCTGTTCTACCTATATAGTGTTATTGTTAAGTTATTCAGTTCTGTTAAATACATTAGGAATTTTCACCAAAAACTAATTTATAAGCTGTTATTGAACTATTTTTTTTTTTGTTTTGAAACTTACTTTCAAAATAAGGTCTCCTGCATATTCTAAAAAAATTATAAATACACCCAGGCCACCGGGGTTTGTTATAGGCATGGTCGTTGGCACGTAGCCTGCAGTATTTTTTAAAGTTTATCGTGAAAATCGTAATTTTTTTATCTTCAATTATTGTAGTGTTATGACTACATTTTACACAACTTAAATAAATTGTACAGTTATCGATTGAACACTTTATCTATTAGAGAAAACTTGGCCCCTCTACTTTTGACGTCCAAGCCATCGATATACGTGATAATAATCTCGAAAACCTACCTACCATGTTTTACCTATATAGAAATATATATATATATATATATATATATATATAATACATATATAATATATGTATATTATGATTATGCTTATGATATAAAAAAGCAGCAGCATTACATACCTATATCGTAATATACGAATATAAACACATTATTATTATATTTACACTGGCAGGTGATGCGACCTTATAAGTGTTATGCTTATGACTACAATATGATACGAGAGCGAGTCTGATAGCTTATCTTCGCCCCTCTTCGACACGACGAACTGCTGCGGAGTGAACTAATGTTATATAATAATCGGTCAGTCCGTCAAAAAATGGTATGTACCCACATTTAATATAAAATTCCACGAGTGCATCCTGCAGTACATCATGAAAAAATCGATTCGATAATATAACTTAAACTTGACTCGTTATATAATAATAATATATATTATGACTGTGAATCGTGGAGTGGCGTACCGGCGGTATAGTATGGCAATTAAGGGATTACTTATTAAAAGGTTTAATGATTCATATCATTGAGCATTACATTTGATACCCATGTTCTAAACAATTGTTTTCGACATAATTATGGTAACACACCACAGACGAACTCTGCGTATAGCCACCGGGACCGCAAAGACTTAAATTCCATACCGTTCGATAGGGATTTAAAATATTATAATATGTTTATTCGGGATATCGGGGATTATATTATAGCCTCTCTATAACCACGCCGGTATCTAACTACTTACCTAGGTACATACTATACATACAGAGACACAAACGATAAGAGCACAAAATACCGTTAAGGTGAATCGCCGAGTTTTTATTTTTACCAAGGAATTTGAACAATTTCGATGGTCGCGTTCTAGTGTTATTACATTAAATAATAAATATAGACTATCCGAAACATAATATAATGTAATATGCAATGACCTTGACATAGACTGCGTTTTTTTTTTATGAATATTCAACGATTTTAGTTATTTGAACGCGAAGGTAAATGGCTTGTCGAATCTGATCGAAAAACAACAGTTACAGTTACAATAGGTCTAGTATTACATTATACGAATAATAATGTTTGATATTTGTGTGTGTGTGTGCGTGCGCGAGTGTGTGTGCGTATATATGTATTGATGCAGGTATATGTCATTTTCAAATTTTTCCCAGTACAATTTCCCGGATATTTTGACCTTGTCGCTCTGTATAAATAGTTTCCCGATATGTATGTACATAATATGTATATATTGTATGTATAATGTGTATATAGTATTTATGTACCTATTCCAATTTTCGTACCCAGCTATTAAATACACACTTACAACAATAAAATGTGCCTGTGCACTGTGCAGTAATGCGACATTTGATCCGAATCAGACTACCGGCCACTTCCGTTGGGCTTGGGTCGTATTGATTATCAATTATTTATAATAATATATTTATATTGAGCTATATAGAGATTATCTATAATAATATATTGTGATATCATATAATAGTCGTGTTTAATGTTTATATGGGTATACATATTACATACATGCATACTATTATATAGACGGAAACCCATGTTGTATAATATTATGCGCATAAAGGTAATTATGTGAATGCGATGCATATTTCAAATTCAAAACTATATTTTAGGTATCTCCTGTAAAATTATCTTTTTATGAGTCACGACAGTTGGCCTTTTAGATATCGTCATAGTGGCGTGGCGAAGGAGGTAATCGAGAGGCCAACGCCTCTCAGTTTTTTTAGGATTAATATTATAATATGGTTTTAAAATTGCCTGAGAGAGGCAATTTCCTCACACCCCGTAAATTTAATGTTTTTTATAGTACAATTTTTAAGAGAGAGATAAGAACCTAGTGTTCAATGTCCAATAACAGGTCATGGGCTCGTAGGCGGTGGTCCAAGAATTACAGATCACTGTCTAGTGTCTACAAATTTTTATAATAATAATTTATAAAAAATTAACGAAGACGGCGACGGTGTAACGTCGGTTAGTGAAAAATGTAAGACACCTGTACAGTATACATATACACGCTTAACACACAAAATTATACATAGGTAAGTCAAAAGTTTAAAGCACTCAGCATCATAAATAGGTTATGTTTATGATTCAAATAAGTAAAGTAAATGAAAATCAAAAAATATATACCGACTCTTAAATAAAGGACACTTATCGTACCTATAATATTATAAAGTCTGTCTGAAGCGAATTACGCAACGTTGTTGTAAAAAAGACATTTATTATTCAATATAACTTATATTATTATGTTACACAATAATTTAGTTAATTGTGGTTTGTGAAGAATGTAATGTAATAATCGCCATTCCAAGGTATATTGATTGAGTTCTGTTAAAATTAATTATGACGTTATAATGAGGCTATATTCCAATTTATAGGTTTCTCATTGTAAGTAGGTGCCTATGTAGTAAACCTGTATACATTTCATCGAATATCTTTTGAAATCGTAAGAGTTAAATGTCAAATTAACAGAAGTTCTAATTTACACAATTAAAATTGTAGTATGGCTTGCAAAGTAAAATTGTATATACTTTCCACATCGCACAAATTAGTATTAAAGTGTATACAGGTAAGTCAGTTTATGGCTAGGCTTCGAGGTAGCCCATAGGTATCAAAAATGCTTAATTATTAATTTACCGTGCTTTTTAAACTTAATACAAAGGCAATTTTTAAGATATTAAAATATAGAGTCTGCGTCTTAGGGATTCACCAAAAACAAACAACATCCATATTTTTTCGTGTAAAAAAATTAATATTTTTGAATCGTAAATATAACTGCAATATCGTTATTTGTTGTTCCGACGATGTTATGTGATTGTATTAAACACTACATTTACACACCTGCGTTGCACAGGACCTACAATTAATAATAATTTAGCCCTATAAATATTGATCATTATTTGGGTTTAATGGCCTTTTATTCATTGTTTTGTTAATTCGATGATACCAGGAAATGTGTGCGGCATGGGCATAATATTATAATGTTGTTAAAGCAAAGCAATAACAATGCAACTGCAACAGTTCGAAAAACTGTGCAAAAATAGGTACCTACTTGACATACTTCTAACAAAAATGTCTTTAAAAAAATCAAAACATATTATAATAAGTGTATAACTAAATGTACATATTTAATTGTTATAATCTACCTACAGACGATTTCTTTATCTGAACTGCAATTTAAATTGCTTTGTTAAAAAATATAAACATTATTATAGTATACGATTTAATTTGAAAATAGAAATAATAAGTTGTTATTCAAGCGCGCAAAAATATTGCATTATTACGTTATGCCACTATATATAGGTACCTACAATTAATTTGATGTATTATTAGTTATTAAAATGATTTTTATTTTATTTGAGTAGGCATCATATTATAGAAACAAATACTATTTATTTCGTAATCGAAGTGTTGTGAATAACATATTTAGAATTAATAATAAGCTACGAGTATTATCGAAATACTTTAAATAAAATTTTATTGCTAATTAAATAAGTATATATAAATATATATAAATTTAATTACCTAATATAATGGCATTGATTTATTATCTTTATTATAACAATTATATGAATAACTAAATCTGAACAACCATTGAAACTTGAAAGTTTTAAAACATTAAAATCGGTTTTTATTTTTATATTATTATTCTGTTTCAGAGATGACGCACGATTTAAAGGATTTGAAGACAACCAATTAAAAATATATTATATAAATACACTCTATTCCATAATCAATGGTTTACAGTAAAATAATAAATAAATTTTAGGATTGCCGAAAACCGAACTTCATGTGGTTAATAAACCGATAAGAAATTCACCAAGTCGTCTCTCAATAGAATGGCGTGGAATTATGCAATACACATCAAATTTGAATAAATCACGTGATTTCGTAGGATATACACAGACTTTAATTAAACTAAGAGTTGACCTCACTAAGAGTTTAACTCTTAGTCAAACCACAAGTTCTCGATGTTCCGGTAGAAGAACTTACGTCCGTTTCGCCTCAAACGGGAAATGACAACGTGTTTATAAACGAATCGGATTTTTTTTTTAATTGAAAACAATTTCCCGGAAATAGAACGATTTTTTTTTTACCGGATGACATATTTTATCCGACCGAGAAAATAGCGATGTCGGAAAAGCGGAAGGTGATTGTTGCCCGGAGAAACGACCACAAATCACAATATTGTATATTGTATAGTGGTACGTACATATTTAAGTACATTTGTTGTGTTTACGAACACCAATCGTTAAGTATAATCATCGATCTGTTGTGACTTATTGATTGTACGCTATAGAGTACATATAGCTGCAATATATTTTTTTTAAGTCGAACCAACTGTCGTGTCCCGTTTAACTCACAAACAAATTAATTTTACAAAGAAACATTATTTTGGGCCACTGCAGCTCTAGTCAGTATGGCGTGTATCGTAAAAAAAATTGGTATTGCTCAAATAATTTAAGGTGACCTACCCCTCATAATATTGTCATATTAACATAAAAAATGTTCTATTTTTCGTCTATCAATATCCATCCATCTATATATTTTAAGATGTTGCCTGAGAAACACTTGGGAATCTATATGTGGACATACTCCACTGGCTCTAGAACCGAAATTAATTTTTTAATACCGGTGAACTGCAATATGATGTGATGTCATCTAAAGCGGACAATAATATTTTATGAGGGGCTGGGCCAAGTTATGATATTGTATTATAGCCTTAAGAATAAAGAATGGTTTTAAAATATAATATTCTTCAATAACTGCGTTTATTTAGTTAAAGTACGCACCTCACCTAGCGACGTAGGTAATATAATATAATAATCTCGCGCCTGACCGTATACAATATTTTTATAAGGCCTACACGTATACGCCTAACGTTGAATCGTATATAATTGCGCGTGTGAGCGTTTAACGGTAATTGATGAAAATACTGTCTTTATATAGGTAGGTAATAATAATACAGGTCGCAAACGACGACGAATGGCGGATTTCACATATTAATTAACAAAAACTCGATTCTTTTTATTATTTACTCGTCCTCGGTAGTTGTGTGTTATATACCTACAGTAGAAAGTGTTATTTATTCAGTTCGAATGCGATAAAATAATATAATATAATATAATATAATACTCGTTTATTTGTGTTGATGTGAGTGTCTATATTTTAAACCGTAAGTACTATGATAGAGGTAGGTTCAACGTTCATAATATTATTATACAGTATACATATGAGTACATTATATTTTAGACTATAACTGAGAAGGTACGCAAATCGATTTCAAATCGTATACAAATCGTTGGGCGCATATCTACCGTAATAATAAATACGAGTACTTAGCAAATTAATTGTTGTCGTCCAACTGTGCACCACTTGAGAACGATAAGTGAGCCGAACTCATCTATTGTCTGCAGGCATTACGGAAATCGACTAAAATCGTATCAGCGGCCTCGACAAAGCACATAATGACTACTTACTTGAGAATAATAAGTAAAATCAAACGTTATGATGCCCGTCCAGGGTAAACATTTAAAAATAATTAATAATATTATATAATTTTCCTCTATGGTAAACAGAAGGTACATAGCAGTACAAGTACCATTACATCGTTTGAAATATTTTAGCAACTCCTAATTAAAATATTCAAATTTAATAATTTATTGATTTAGTTGGTCAACTGCAGTTTAATGAATCGGTAATGAATAATAATTCTTACGAAACATTCGCCCACCATGATCCATCAAATTTGAAAATAATAACTATAGGACGAATCAGATAAAAATCGTTGTTTGAAGTCGCAATAATGATGTGCTATTTAAACGTACATATGCAATATTATTATAATACTGCAACGGATCGTATGAGAAATAAAATCACAAAAATTACATTTTGATTATCGACTACCTATACACCCATTATAGCATTATTATACACTAATTTATTTATTTCATAAGGACTATGTATAGTTTTATAATTATCTCGAGTTGTCCGCATACACTACGGACAGTGGCTATATTATTGACTATATTTTATGGTTACCAATATTTTTTTAAATTAAAATTAATATTTATTTTAAACAGAATATTGGGTCCCATTGAGCATGCTCGTGTGGTGGTCCTATATTGTAATAAGTATACTTTCCGCATAATACTAAATAGAAAGTGTAAGCAAAAAAACATACACACACATGTTGATGAATGAATACGAAAATATAATATACTGAGTTCGGTGCTGACTCGCGAGTCTCGACTTTAAGCGTTACATACAGCGGTTTCAATACCTGCAGACGACGGTAGTCTGCAAACGCATCAGAAAATGCCAACATTTACCTAGGTATACACCACGACAGCTCCAAACGTCTAGTTTTGGCAACGGTCAAGGGTTTGTCATTTTTCCGTATAAAACAAATTGTTTAGTACAGTTCGTGTAGCTCACACATACACGTGTCGAGTGAGGGGGAGGGGCTTTATACTTTTTATTTCAATAATGTATCGTACACATTATGCTCTTGACTTGTATGCTGTACGTCGCCTCATTTAAATTTCAAAATAGTTACTTATACATGTATGTTAAAAATAACCAGACACCCGTGTTTTTAACCAAAAGTCCCTAACTTTGACACTGTGTATTATTGTCACAACAACCAAAAAACATCATAGCATATCAAATATTATTTATGGATCAGATAAAAAAATTCACAAATTTTAATGAACTAAAATAACATGTCATGTTACTATCACAAATTATAGCTGTCTCACGCGCCTTAATAATTTCATAATTAATTCGGTATTAGGTACACACCAAGTGGGCCTCGGGTCAAGGGGAATAATTTTAAACCAAGACTCAAAATCTTCCACCCCCCTCCTCCTCCCCAATTAAAATAAATTTTTTATAGACCTCTGGATCCACGCTGCACACACATGGCACTTAAATAATATTATTGTCACCGTGTATAAAACTGCACTTACGGCCACGATCCAGACCGGCGGCGAGGTTTTCGGACGCGTCGCTGTTCGGCCGTACAGTTCTTACAGTCATCGTCGACGCGGCCAACCGTGGCCGAGTCGCTGCGATTGATTGTGGCGGTGGCCGCGGTTTTTGCCGCCGCGGACCGATCGCAACACGCCCCGCTGTCTTCGCGCCTCCGGCACGACACCCGGACAGCCGCAGACGTGTCATCGGTCGCACCGCCGCCGTAGCGTCCGGCCGACGAGCCGAACGCTTCCTCGGCGTGTTGCACTTTCATGACGGTTTTCGTCGCTCCGGAACACGTGTCGACTGTTATACGTCGATATAGACAAAACACGTCCGGTAGCAGACACGGTCGTCTCTCGAGGAGATATGAACCCGTCACCGGTCGGCGTTATTTTCCCGACGGATATCGCGCGCTTCGGATGTCTCCAGGAGCAGACCCGCTTCACGACAACCGCGCCCGAAGAACCTTTGCACGAACGGACAGCACGCCGACGACTACAGCTGTGCACTGCTGTCCCGACTTCGGAAGGTGGCGGCACGCGATGCGACGCGCCGCCCCACTTCGGCCCGGCGCGAACAGTACTTCCCCCACCGACCCGACCGCTGCAGACGAGTCGGTCGCACATGCACGTCGTCGCCGTCGGTGTCAGCTTGTCAATAAAATAAAATAATAATATAATAGTGTGTAACGATATCTCATTATAAAAAAAAAAAAATGTTTAATTTTTGACGGCGAAAACGAGGGTAACGATAGTACGTTGGAGACGCGATAAAAAATAAATATCATTGCCACTGATTTCGAGCTTTATAGCGACGTCTAATCATTATTAACCACCGTGAGTATAATAATAAACAATAATAGTAATATAAACTAGAAATAGTCAACATTTTTTTTTGTGTGAATTATAGTTTGCAAGTGACACTACTAACGGCCAAAAATAGAAGTATTCAAAACGTCAGAACACATTAATTAACGATGATACGATAATGCGTATAAAAATAATAAATTATGGGTGCTTTTTTTAACAGTATCTTTACTGTTTAGCGGGTAACTGTATTCACTCTAAACATGGTTAAGACGTAATGTTAGATACGTTACTAAAAAATTAGTAAAAACATTGACTTATTAATTGTTCCGTATATTATATGTATACCACCACACGGCCTTCTGCGTACCACCAGCTAACCTTCCGCTTACCACGGTTTTAGAACCTCTGCAGATATTGTGATATACCTACAGATAACATCTGTTGTACGAAAAATATAGTTCTGGTAGCAATTCGACTCTTATATATACCGAGAGTGGTATTGCGGAAAAAATAAACACCACGACGACCTGTAAGACCATCACGATGTATTAATTTTACACGACAGTTGCGGCGCGCGATATACCAACAACACGATAATAATATATATAACGGTCTCGAAAACTGCACATTTTTTTCTCGCTCCTAGAAGTGTTTTTAGGTTGTGTCGAAAAATACACATATCGAATTCGATTTTATTCCCCTTGAGATTCGAGTTATCTCGCATAATACACGCGATCCGCCGGGCTCGCTGGTTGTTCTTCGCCGTTGCGTAAGCTGCAAAGACCTTCGGCGGCGTCAAAATTTGCGCAACGGCGCCCGGGGAAGTCGCCGGACGAGGCAAACCGTACGGTATTATTATTATCATATCGAATACGTATGTAATAATAATGATTAATATTGTGTTATATTGTTATATATATTATGTACGGCGACGCGAAACTGACCTTCTTTTCAGCGGGCTCAATAATCCGCCGGCGCCGTCCGAATCCGATGCCGGGGTGGTGCAAGTCCACGCCGCCGGTGGCCTCTCAAGTAGTCGGTCGTAACAATTGTTGTTACTCCTCATCGTGAGCTGCGGCCGTTGTTCGAGGTGTATTTAATTGATGAGCAGCTCCCGGCACTGCACTCCACTATACAACCGCGGTGTGTGTATAACTAATATTATAATATTATTGTTAACGCTATCGACGTTTTTCGTCGTTTTTGTGATTGTTCGTCTCCGATGCAGTGTTATGTTATTTGAAGAAAAAAAAAACACACGCATGCAAGACATCCGATCAGAGCAGTGTTGCACTCCGCACTGCGCACCGCAAGTCGCATTACACGATATAATATAATTTATTAGCCATAATAAATTATTCTAATTTATATGGAAACGGACGGCAAACGCGTTTTCTACACGGCAATAATGATGATAATATTTTAATTATTGTCGCGCCGCGTCAGTCACGGCGAGTGTGGCACACAATGATGTACACAAGACGACGTGTACACATAGGTACGCGTAAGTGCGCCAGCTCGCCCCTCCGGAGCGATGCGATTTCCACCTTGCCCGCGGCCGATCGAGCATCGTCATCGCCGCCGCCCGAACCCACCCGGGTGTCCTTGCCAGAAAAATTCGAATACCGGAGAGAACCTTTCACGCCACCGCGGGTCCTGCAGCACCGCGACGACGGTCGGAAGCGTTCGATTATTTTCCCCGCCCCGACCGTTGAGAGTTATTTTCGTAGAAAATGCACCGCGGACGACTGCGGGCTCCGGAATTCTCAACGGTCCTGGCGGTTCGTCGAAACTCACTACTAATAGAGTGCACAACCGTTTCGTTTGGCGATGAGTGTAATGGGACGAACGGCGAAAAGCGAATAAATAAATACGTCCAAGGAACACTCTGCGCTCGCGAAGGACCGCGATTATCACACAAGTCTCGCGCGACCTGTCACCTGAGTCACGGCGCGGGCCTTTAATTTTGTATCGCCAACGTGTCCGTGAACGGGTTTCGATAGTTTGACTTCCGGTCGGAATCGGAAACCATACGCTTTTCCGGCTATTTTAGAGTATATAATAGTATATAATAATAATATAGTATATGATATACACTCTCATCAATACGTAGTTTATGTATAGGTACTCGTATGGCTAGGCATTCTGTGTTCATAGTATTAAGTTTATTATGAAACGACAAAAATAGTACATGTATACGACGTGTGTCCCTTTAATACATATTCATCATACAATAATATACATAATTATCTACCGACAGACTTGACTGTATTCCGTCGAAAGTGTTCAGTCTTAGTGTTAAAGCCACCACGTTGAGTACAGATTGATTCGATTCAAACGTCATCGTGATTCGGGGCAGATATTTGACACCTATACAGATGGTGAATTGTACATGCAATTATTGTGATTCGACTAAATTAATAAATTATAGTCGGTAAATAAGTAATTCAAATAGTGAACAGTGTTCCGCGAGCATAAAAATATTATTAACGTTGTAATTATTGTGGGATTCTCGATGACCGACATTATTTTCTATAGCAATTTTATTTCGCCAAGTACAATAGGTACCTATAGTTCATTTATGCTATTAAGGTATCCGTTTTTAAACACTTCCGTCGAATAATGATCACAAATGTATTTGAAAAGTTTCCACGCAAGATAACTACAAAAGACGATTATTGTTTATTTTATCCATCCTATCATAAGTATATTTCATTCTGTGATAATAACAACACTATCAAACATCGCATCATACTATCATCACTTCAGTGATACATAAAAATAAACGATTATTTTTAAAATTATGTAAATTACATATTATACTTTGATAAAGTCTGGAACCAGACTTTACTAAAATATAAATAATATGTACTTTAAATCACCTTGAACAATGCGTCAATGCAGGTAAAATAATTATGTCGATCTCGATGATGGTATAAATGTACCTATTCAATGTTATACCTTAAAAATTATTCATGGGTCTAATAATATCCACCTTTTTTCCGTCTACTAAGTATATCATAACAAACACAACAATGCGACGATTACAATATTTATAGTACTTTTTAAATTAATTTATTATACTCATTTTCCGTATACTGCAAAATATATTAATACACATCAGGTAATCCTTCCAAACAACTTGAATGTGAACTGAACTAAAAAAATTATTTAAATGCATTTGGTTAGATAAAAATACATTCATTAAATTGTCAAAGAAAATGTAATATAAGCTACATATTATTGTTTTAGGTACAATAATCATATTATAGTTTAAATTTTAATACATTACATAGAACAAACATTAAATTATAGGTATGTTTAAAATTGTAAACATACAATATGTATTACTGTGTATAATGTTTTTTTCCCGAATTAGATGACATTGTTATTGTCTTTTCTGTACAGAAATCTACCACCACCGCCAGAGCATGTATTATAATCATTTTTATAATATCTACAGGTACCTCGTACCTTCCATAAACACACGCGACCGCCGACCGGAAAAGTCGACGTTTCCCCCGTTAAATCGGACGAGACCTGTTATTGTAACGCGTCACGCGTATAATATTATTGTTATTATGATTTAAATTTTAAAAGGTAGCGATGGCTGATGATGACGCACTTGTATAATATGTATTCGATGATATTAATGTACACAGACTACTGGTTTTGGAATTTGTGTTTTATTTCCACATTAATTTGTCAGTTACATACGATTTCGTACTTGACGCTGCAAATAACTGTGCGTAATGCCTATAATATATAAAATAATATTATGGTAGGACACTGGAGGAACAGATATAATAATAATATATATCATATGAATTTGTATGATTAAGCGGTCTTGGAATGTGTAGTGGAACGCCACACGACCTCGGCCGTTAAATTTCCTTCAGTTTGGCCGAAAATAATTTTATATTACAATAGTCAATAAGCACAATAATAATATACATTATAGGTATATACAGTTTAGGTGTATTACGTGAAGTACACGTGTCTCACGGTGCTACGGTAATTCGTCAGAATTTTCAAATTTTAGCCATAATGTTATATAATACACATCATATAATAACATATAATTGCCAAAGACCGAAATACAAAATTTAATACATTTTAAGTAAACATAATATTTGTAAGACATTTTTCTTAAAATCAAGTCGAGAAAATTGAGTTAGTTGTTTCTGATGAAAAAAATGTAGTGCGTCAGACTATAGGTCACGATACTCGTGACCTATACCTACCACACGCGAGCAACATACGCGACACGTCAATAATCGTCGATATACATTTACTGAGGCTTAATTTAAAAAATTCATTTTGTACAACCTTGTGTTCAAAACCACCTATATTTCGAAATAAATAAATGAATAAAATCGGATAATATAGTTAATAATTAAAAGTTATTAACGAATCCGAGTACTTATCAGTATTTTATGAGCAACAAAATAATATTACACAATATGCAATACCTACTAATTACTATTTGCTAATATTATAATATTATATAGATGAGAGTATGAAAATCAAATAATAATAATAATAATAATAATAATAATAATAATAATGATGATGATGGGCACAGAGTTACAAATGCACGTTCAATTTTGGTACTAAAATGAAAAAATTATTCATTACGAATTCGATGTTACAGGTAGGTGTACCACTCTGTTCGATTCGTATTTCGTATGAAAACTAGCGCCGTACACGCACTACGCGCACACTACATTGAATTAATAATAATAATAATAATAATAGTAATATCTACGCGTCGGAATGATCGTACGCGAGTGCGCAACGGTCGCGTCGTCGTCTACTCGTCGCTCCAACGTTCTGTCCGACGGTCGGTCGTCGTTGCCGATAGATGGCGCTGACCGCGCGTCGGCCTATCGACGGCCGTCCGGCTCGAAGCGTCGCCATCCATTTCGGAACTTTCGTCGCCGCAACCCCCCCCACACCGGCCGCCGTTAACACTTTAGACGGCCGACCGACCCGACCGAGTCGCCGCCAATCGTCTGCCGACCGGCGAAGGCCGCCAAAGTGACGATGGCCAAAACGTGAAATGGTGCCGGCCACAGATATAATGTTGCACATATACCCTGACGACGCGTTGTTCAATTGCATCAGTAGTGGTTACAACTTAACCATTACATTTCATATGATGAAGCAACTACATGATCTATACTGATTAAACGTGTTGCGCCAATGGGAACTTCTCCAGAGGATCCCATTGGAATTCTGATGCCCCCCAAACTACTGATGCCAGTTTTAAAATTAACTTAATTTCTTATTGTTAAAATAGTTCTTATCTGTTCTGCAATTGTTTTTGAAAAACATTTCGTAGGCGACTTGACGGAAAATCAAGTCTTTCTACTCTGAAAAGTCGGTACTTACGACTCACGAGTACTCAAGTGCCAACTGGGGGCTGGGTATCGTCGTCTAATAAGTAATTAATTTGATGTAATTATATATCAAAATCCATACCTAGTTAAAATAATGCTCCATATATTATTATCTATGCTTGAACTAAATGTTTAACGACCACAATTAATTAATTATATAAAATTTAAAACGGCGATCGTTCGTACGACATTCAGCTTTGTTTTAAAATTCATATCATATACACTAAGATTGTTTTTTAATATTTCGTTGCGATGAAGTATTATTAGTTACTTAAATAGTTCTAAATATTCGAATGTCATAAAATTGTTTTACGTAACTACCAACTATACATTCCAATAGCCAATACGCACATTTTTTAACGACTGATTATACATTTTATTTCATCAAATATACTCGAGGAATGCATAATTGAAGTTTGAGACGTATATTCAATAATGTATAGCTGCAATCTGCAATCGAGAATTGCTATATTATTTTATACATGATAATGTATCAATAGGTAAACAGAGTACAGACATAAATTTATTATAATAGGTAATTTAAAATTGTACCAATGTACATACACTCTGATTTTCTACTATAATAAAATAAGTTTGATGTATAAATATGATTCATTATATTTTGTACTAATACTTGTTCTGTATACTATTATATATTATTATTTTATTACGAGTTTAATTTATATCATCTCTAGATAAGACATCATTCAAATGGCTGCATAGTGCCATAGTGTATACAATAATGCTCAAAGCAGTAAATCAATACATTTTATTTTTCAATAATCTATTCAGACTTCAAAATGTGTTATCAAATGAAATATTATTATGAGTTCGTAAATGTTTTGCATTAATCGCGTGATTAACAAAATATAATCATGGACCGCTATAGCAACAATATAATAATTTATAAAGATTTCCTTCGAAAATAATAAAAATAACGAATTAAATTTAAATCATCGGTATTACGACCTTTTTTTTTTTATCTTTTTGCGAATTTAATACATTATGTATTGCGTATATTCATTAACCATAAAATAAAAACGGATAACATTGTTCAAGAATTGAAGTTTTAATAAGCACATTCAAGGATAAAATGTAAACATGGTCACAAAAGTCATGAAGTATGACTGAACTACTATATAATATATTATTATATGAGTACACGGTCCTGGACTAAATGCAATACACAAATTACAAAGTGAATTGTAATCCCCATTTGTTTTCTTTAAAACTTTCCAACAGTCTTGTTATAACCTGTGTGTATAGGAACAGTACACATTTGATGTTCAGCATAATAGGTTCTCTTTATTTGTTTAAAAACTATACAACAGGAATGGCTGTGGACTGTGCCACTAATAAAACAAACAATACTAATCACAGCATCATTACTATAATTATAGAAGGTACACACATGTACATTGTATACACTATACATATACCTACATGTGATTACATTGATTTAACAACTCGATAAGAAAATTACATACACACATAACGTGTAGGTACACGATGTATGACCTTAAAAGATATTTTCATACCTAAGTAACTATATTTCATTGTGTTAAATATTTAAATAATTTGTAAACGCAAATGATGTACTGATGGGATCCGATGATCATCAGTGCCCTACGGTGTATCTACATGGATATGAGAATACGACAAAATACAAATACCTACGAAATACCTTCTTGCATAAGTGCATAACGCGATATCCACTTCGCAATTATTGTTAACGAACGTGCAATATAACAGTATATAACACACTACCACTCCACCGTAGAATCGGAATATTAGTATAAATTTAAATTAATTGTTGAATATTTGAGAAAATTGGCATAAACTGTTAATATTTATTTTATTATAATATTTGGTTGTATTGGGCATGTACACAATTGCACTGCGTACGCCCATACACACACTAATATGTTGATAAAAAATCATTAATGTTATGAGATATTAAATAATATCTCAATAATACGTCTGGTTGTTTGAACGTGTCATAAACAAATAATATAGAAGTTACCTAATTGATTTGAAATCGACGCTTGCATTATAGGCACAGACCGGATAATTATTAAACGTTAGTTATACATAAGTATGACAATATTGTGTTTGATCGAATAAAATGCTCTTGACATTTTCAATAATCATTTAAGTTTTAAGTAGTCTTAACATATAACAGATAAAACAGTAAACACATGCAATTATTATATTATACCTAAATCTAATATACCTACTACGAAAACTGTGTATAAACTAGATAGTGCGTATGATTAATATATTATATCGTGCTATATTCTACAATACGTGACTATAATACGAGGAATAAGGAAACTAACTGAATGGTAACAATAACTAATAAGCCAATTAAATCGTAAATACCTATCTATAACAATGGCTTATGTTATTGGTAATTCAGGAAGTCCATTAAATAAATTCTATATAAATAAATATGGACTAAGATTTTTCGTCGCATTCAACTGGTTATAATTATTTATATAGGTTTCAGATTTTAAAGCTTTGATAACCATGAATTATACCATTGTAAAGAAAAACTGTGATGTTCGCGTTATGTGTTGCGAGGGAAAGAATTTTTTATTTTGTAAATTATAGTGACCGTTTAAGTGGTTTTTTTTTTTTAATAAATTACTTCAAACGCTAATAGAAATTAATTTTAAATTAATGTTAAAACGTATTTAAATAAAATGCAATATATTATTAGGGCAGAGGACTGCAGCATATTTTGCATATTTGTTTTGCACAATCACAAAAATAGCAGAGTAAGAAACAAATACGTTTCATGCTGAAACAAAGCAAGTTTTGAAAGTTTATTTTTCGGTTAAATGCATATTTCGAGTTTATTTGGTTTTAGGGCATATTTCTTCCATTATGTACTTTTAGATGCATATTTAAAATAATTTATCGTTTTATCAATATTTTTACCGTTGACGTTTTTATTTCATTTAAATATTTAATACACAACCAAAATAATGTTAAATTATTTTAAATTTTTATCATATTAATATGGTCGTTGACTGTTCCCACGAACATGTTTTTAATTTTATATACCTATATTGACAGATATTGTTCACTGCGTAAAATATTATCGATACGGGCCACGGAGAAGTCGGTCGCAGACAACAAAATTTAAATAAAATATATTCATACAAATAATATTGCTTTTTATTAAAAAATCTTAATTTTTTAATGCATTATTATATGCAAATTTTGAATGCATATTTTGTACATTTCAGTGCAAATTTGGTGATTTTTAGAGCCACAAGATCTCTGCCCTATATACTATGCATATTTTAAACTATTTTTATTGTTTGAATAGATTTTAAATTATTTTACAAAATATATTCATTATGCGTAATAACTAATAACTAACAAAACATCAAAATAATATTTATGCCTTAAAGAGGTAAAATAAAATAACAATTCTGAATATTTACTATTTAGGTTGGAAGGCACCTACTTCCTACAGGAAATGCTATTTATCATTATCCATTACTTATACACCCATTTGTAGACTGAATAAGTATTTGTTAATTATTATATATTATAATTATTAGCATCAGAGGTTTCAAGTTAGTATAGTATTATTATAAAATACAATTAATTAAAAAAACATTTACGTACTACAAAGCGTACAGACACGAAAGACGAAACACGGTATAAAAAGCTATAGTTGCAACTCCTAAACTTCTAATTAGGTACCCATACCTATCTTTATTTTGTATTTATTATTAGGTATTCCGTATTCAATTTACTAGTTATACCGCTCATATAGCGTCATATTCGACTATATAAACCGTAATAGATCTACGCTGTTAGCACTGAGTGTTTGGAGGTTTGATTAAATGATAGTTTAATATTATCGTTGCAGGTTGCACTCGACCACTGAAAAATAAGATATTATGAAATGTTAGCTGCTTGCACACCAGAAAACAATGCGAAAAGTTCTGCTATTGTGTGCGAGGGCAATGGGACAATGGCGTTTTGTTTTTAATTTTTATTCTCCAGACATAATATCGTATTTATACGTTACTTAACAGTATGTAAATATAATTAACTATTAACTAATAACAATGAATTATTCGATATTGTGAAAAGTAGTCGGGACAATGTTAAATGTGCTGAATACGGCACGATGTTTCGAGAGCACCGCTGGTGTAATGGTATCATGCAAGATTCCCATTCTTGCGATCCGGGTTCGATTCCCGGGCGGTGCACTTTTTTTTAAAAATTTTTATTGTACCGAGCACATTTTATTTTACACTATTTTTTTTATTAATTCGTCTACTAGTATTAATACGTGTCGCGTGGCTCAGTGGTTCAGTGGCTAATACCAATAAAGACGACAAAAAAAAAAAGAATGTTGGCGATAAATGAGTTTCGTTATGATATTAATACAATATGATTAAAAATATTTCAAGTGTCATTCATAAAAAAAAATATCTTTGTCATAATTATATATTAATCATGAATATTGTTAATATATAGGTACTAGTTACAACGTTGAACAACACCACTTACGGTTATAATTATAATGATGGTACACTGGGTGATAATGTTATCAGTTTGTAGTTTTAAGTGACTGCAATAGCGGTAGTAGGTACGGACTAATAAAAATCAAAACTAATATACTATTGCTGTAGAAATCACTCTAGTAGACGTACAAAATGGTAGGTACCCAAACATAATTTTCCGTAATCAATCAATTCTGAATACCATAACAATATATAAAATTTCCAAAATCTGAATTTGAATTCCTTTAAAAAAAATTTTACACTGTAGAAATACAATATGCAAGTTTTAATAGTCACAACGCGTTCATGTACCTACTTTTATAATTGTATTCTATTAGACATTAATTATTTTTGAAGTTTTCGTTTTTGTTCGATTATTTGTCAGCAGAACTTTGAATTGTTTGCGATTTAATTGGAGTTTCAAAAAAAAAAAAAAAAACGGAAAAACAATTCTATTATAATCTGTTCAAGACAAATAATAACATTATTGTTATTATTATACCTACATGATATAATACTATAAAAATTGTACTACGGTGTTGGTGTACTACAGTTATAGCGTTTAACTATAATTATAGTATAATTGCCGAGTATGTTTGTACGGCTGCGTTAGTAACAATACTCGTGTGTAAAACCCGTGCATTTTAGGTAATGGCGTCAGTCTTAAACTAGCGCATAATTATTATTTGTATACCTTCAGTAGACATATAATAATATTATAATATTACAATATATGATGTGTGTATGACGTATTGCCCATAAATGTAAATCTAACCTATTCGAAAGCCACGTTGACGACGTTATCTCGACGATTCCCCTGCTCCTTCGCCTCGTCAGTCCGGTCATTCGGTTCCACTGCATGCACATCAATGCGCTCATTTCACGTGTTATAACTACGTGAGCTATAGCATAGCACCGACGACCGATCGCGACGGCGGACGCGGTTAAGACTTGTGCGCGCGTGATATGTTATAACAAGCGATATGACGTATTCGGCGTTCAGACACCGCGTACGTCGAGTGCTCGTGAGTGTGTGTGTGTGTGTGAGTGTTTGTGTGTGTCTGTGTGTGTGTGCGTGTGTGTGTGTGTGTGTGTGTGAAGTTTTAAATGAGACGTTTTATCGCAGCGGCGCGGAGACGGACGAACGCGAGAGTCTTATACCATGGGTACGCAGCTCGTTTTCGTGTTTTGTTTTCCCGACAACGGTGCTGTTTGTTTCCCGACTTTGGCACAAAACAATAATATGATATTATAGAGATAAGAACTCGGTCGTTAATCGAACTCCAAGCGCGTTCGCGCTCTCTCGCACACGCACGCACACACACACACACACACACACACACACACACACACACACACATTCACACAAAAGGCCACTCGATATAATATTAATAGCGTGTTATATATTGGACATTAAAAAAGCTGCATGTGTACGGATTCACTGCAGAGGCGTGTGTACGCACACTGCAGAGGCCGTGATGAGCGTCAGCGTCCGTTATTCATTATTTTTTCAGTTTTTGCTATATGTTTATGTATTATGCATATAGCTGTGACCAGTGGCGCCGAACGAATACGACAAGTGGGGTAAATACCCCAGGACTTTTCAAAAGAGGCTCCCCCTCCCCTTAATCCGACTTGGGTGGGTGGGTAGGTGACACCTTCAAACAGGGTTTAGCTCAGTGGTTTAATAAAGGTTCGGCACCACTGGGTGTAACGTTTCGAAGATTGTATGTGGCACGGTCACCCATCCACGGACAACTGTTGAGCAGAAGCATTTTGCGACACCTGTTGCATGTGACAGTACACGTAATCCACTCCACGTCACATCACCAGGCGTGCGCATTCTGACGGTTGTTATAAATTATTGAAAACTCGAACACTTGCCACATTGCTCGGCCACGAGTGTGGATTGCGGAGAGATGGAGTGGTGTGTGATAAACTGCAGGGACCTCGGAGACTGTTAATATTTCCGAATCCGTAGGGGTTTCCTATAAACCTATTCCTTCTCTCCAATCTTATCAACTGCATTGGAGATATTGAATCAATATACAATATTTTATACCTTATTCGCAACTGAAGTCCGTCGCGTGTTTTTAATTTGAATCTTTTCATTCGCATCATTATAATGATGGATCTTGTAGCCTGTAGGTGCGCGTGCTGAATTTATTACTCAATCATAATTATACATAATATAATATCCGCAGCTACTAGCTGAGTATGTCAGATATTGCGCAAAAATACTCTTATAAATTATAATACGACTGTATAAGTTGACGAGACGACGAATCATTGATTGACTCAAACTTATATACTCGGCCAATTGTGCCAATATTATTGATGTGTCGTACACATTTGCACTTACTAAGTTACTATACATAGTATATATTAATATGCACAATAATAATATATAATAACCCTTAGCCGTAAATGTTACAATGCGCAAACTGCCAAGCCATTATTTTTGTAAAAATATAATATATTATAGGTACCTATACTAATTAATGAATATTTATAAAATAAATGAATGCTGAGAACTTAGTTCGAATGAACTAGAAGTGCACTGTGTAGTAATATTATGAATTACATATGCGTGTAATATAATTGCGTATATAAATGTTCATAAACCGTAGGTGTTATATCTACCTATATAAATATTTTAAATCGCTATATTTGCTGAGATGGTTCGTTTGATATCGATCAAGGTTATCATCCGTTTAAGGCAATTAATTTTATTTATTTTTGTTATAAGAACAATATTTTTTTTCAGTTGAGTATTTGCAATATGGTATATACATACTTAACGACGTCATTTAAATATTTCATAAAAGGTGCCTATGTATATTTATACGCACTACCTAGGTACTATTATATGAATCATACAATTAAGGAAAAGTCGCAGTGTTAATTACAATGTGTGCATATATTTGAATAAGAATCGTTTAATGTCATAATAGTGTTTGGTTTTTTACAATACTAGGATAGTAGGGTACAGACAGACAATTTATACTTCATAGTATAAACATGTATGATAGTGGGCACTGCAACGATAAGTATTGTGAGGTAGGTATGGACAATATTCTACGTTGAATTTTTCCCCGAGGGGTTATAATTCAATATATTATTATCTCGTATTGTAAAATTTGTGGTAAATTATACATTACGCCGTGCACGAAAATGTCATAATATTAATATTTAATGTTTAGACAATAATTCAGTACTCACTCATTCAATACGTTGCTAAAAAGTTTAATTTATGAGGTACGCAATACTACAAAAAACACTGGTAGGCACCAATGTACCATATTATATTTATATAAATACTAATGACAATTAATGTACAATGTACTTTATATTTTGATCTGTATACATCATAGATGCATTTACGTATACGACTATATACGGTTCACGCAATTGTTCATCGGTATAGTTGGGTGAAGGTTGGTGACAAAATGATTGTCGGTACTCATACCTACCTATTCATGCGTGCATATTAATAATATAATAAGGTATTGCGTAAAGTTGTATATAATATAATACGCTTTATAAAGATGAGGATATGTTTTATTATTGTGTATATATGTCATAATATGTGTGTATAATAGATTTTAATCGAAATCGTAAAGTTTTTCCATCTGTAAAGGCATATAGGCGTCGTATCATATCTGCTGATATTATATGCGCGATGCGTTATTACTTATTTTAATTAACGTCGCGTACGATAAGTTGGTATTATGAGTGCTGCCACGATGAAAAAGTTGTCGCCGGGGAACAGTGACATAATATATTGTAATGAAATGTGCGCATTACTATTCCGCACGAAGTATTTAGTAACACACAAACTCGGTAGATGCACATAACATATAATATACCCTCGGAATAATAACATGTCAGCTGGATACAAATGTTCGTTATTTTCGTAGAAAAATTTCAATTCTTGACTATATCGGGCACTCCGGAGGGGGAGAGACTAGAAAATAAAACGAAACATGCAGGGTGAGCCGCGTGACCCGGGACGGATGAGTGCACCGCAGCACAATATGTGCGAACACGGTTTTCGATACGCGCGTGGAGGAGCTTATCCCTTCCTAGCACCCCCTCCCCTAAGAGTATTTACATTAGTTTTATAATATTACGTCGACACACGACCCATGCTGTATAATCTTCTGAACAATAAAAGGTACACCGCAATAGGTACACGCAACAGTGCCGGATTTAACCATTGTGCCGCTTTATGCACTAAATAATTTGCCGCCTTTTAATATAAATATTTTTCTAGTCAAAAAAATGTTATTAAAGCACACGATTATAGTTTTTTATTTTTTACTTAAAATTTTAATGATGAAAAATAAAAACATACAACTCTACGATTATGAAATTGAAAAACATAAAATATAAATATTACCACAATCCCGTTGGTCTAAAAACATTTTATAATTAGTTTCATTTTATTTTAGTTCTAGTTACATATAGCAAAAATGTAATATTAAAAATCATTTGCCGCCCTAAACACTAGCTTATAGTGTTTACTGGGAAATACGGCACTGACACGCAATACCTACAGGTACATATTATGCGGTATAAATATGGGTGCATATAGCTGCAGCAGCGTGCACCGCTCTTATACAATTTAATACAATATAATCCGTGTGTTCCTAAATTCATCGGATCGGTCAGCCGCTGGAGGGGAGGTAATCAAGCCGATTGACTTATCAGCAATCTGCTATTTTCCGGATGGACTGAAATGAAACTCGATGGATTTGATAACAATATGCAAAAGTTTAGGAACACACGGGTTATATAGGTACCTGCAGTCAGACTGCACACGTCTTACCATATCGAGACGAGCGTCTTGAGTTCGTCCAGGTTGAGGTTTTCCAGCGACAGTTTGTCGTCGTTGTCCGTTGTCGTCTGTTCTTCGGGTCCGATTCCGCTCTCCCGCGACGAACTCATCGCGTGACGTCTGCGCACGCGGTCACGATGGCACTGTGTATAAATTGTATATAATACGATGGTTGGATCGAATCTTCGCGAAAACGAATAAATCGCTAATATTCAAACGCGACGTACACTGTGCGACACACTCGGTTAAAATAGCTACACATGCGCATGACGTATAACGTTATAATAATATTATTGTGATGTGTATATTACACAAAACGAGAGAAAAGTCGACGGACGACGTGGGCCACGCGGCGCACAGTAATCGGCGGCAAGCGACGGCGCGAATTGCGACAAACGGAGGCGGCGGCGGCGGCGGCGGCGGCGTTCGTCGGAGAGTGAAAGCTCGCCCGTATAACATATATATAGGTAGGTACCTATAATATACGCGTTTTATAATATGTGTACGCGAGTGTAGGTATAATTCAACATCATAACAGTGTCGTGCGTACATAATATTATGTATATATATTATTATATATGTATATAAAGTAGCAGCGATCGCGGTGTCTGCACGTTTTAAAATTTTTTTTTTACACATAATATATATATGTATATATAAAAATATATATAAGCGCGAGTGCGAGGTCTGCGGGGGACAAGTGACCAGTTTATCCGAATCGTATTCCCCCCACCCACCGCCCACCGGCTGACGGGCAGACCGAACGACCGAATAATAATAATAGGTACGCGATGTTATGATAAACGGTATTTAATTCGACTTCCATCACGAGCTGCAGCTAGTGTATAAAATTGTATATTATATAGGTGCCTGCTATATAAATATATATATATATAACAGTGAAGTTTTGTAAATGCGCGCGCCGCGAAGAAAGCAGAGAGCCATCGGGGCTATAACGAATATAATATTATATACATATTATTATATATATAATATATATACACACACACAATGTATATGGTTTGTACGTACGTGCCGCCGCCGAAGCTATATAATATCATTATATACATAAACTGCAGACGGAGAAAGGTCTTACGCGTTATGTATAGTATATATATGTATACACGCATACATCATTATTATTATACATTATATATACGTACATATTATACGCGTGCGTAAAACAGTAATAACTAATAATATTATGAACACGTTAAAAATTCCCACTAGATGATTATTATATGTAGATATATGTATAATATATAGCAAATCATATTAATATGATTGCATTCCTACTCGGCGACCTAGAAGACTGCAGATTTCTCTGTTCAAGTCTCCTGCAGATAGGTGCGCGAGCGATTCGAAAATTCGACCTTCGGCTTGTTTTTCATATGTCATCACGCTCATCATCAAGGATAAACGCTTGAAGAAAAAAAATAACCATTTGTTTATCATATAGCTAGTTTATTATAATCTATCGTTTTCTACTGGAAGACTAATTCTATTATTATGGTAATTAAAAAAAAAAAATCACATTATTAAACCTATATACAGTATGCACAATAACGAAATGTGAGTCACTAAATCTATTATATGAAATTCGTTAGTCATATATAATGTAACGTGGACAATATTACACACAGTGAATCAAAAAAATATATATATATAATCAAATTATAATATAATAGTCTTCTTGACAGACTTGACTTCCTAGTGTATTGTGGAGCACATATTCGAGAAAAAAAATTTATAAGTTAAAGCTGAACTGTTACGCAACGGCATGGATATTGCCTGAAACACTATGGCCCTAGTATATGGGCCGTTACACCTATAAATTATGACGACACACGTTACATGCGTCTGCACGAGACTCATATTAATAGGGATAATATCATATTTAATTGTTATATGGTAAATACATTTTGATGTTGTGCCACCAACACAAAATATTATCGATTTGCAATAATTACTAATATTATAGTAATGACAAATCTAATGTACACGATTGTCATTTGTTGATTATTGTTTGTCAATAATGTGATCAATTATATAAACAAATTATTAAAAACTAAAATGAGCATTAATAATATCATATTTAACAAAAATATCATAATACATTATTATTTATAGAAGCAATTAGTCTTTTTTTTAATTCCGAGCGGATCAATGTATTTTGATTATAAATTTATATATTATATTATTATAATGAAGATAAGTGTTTATTTTTATATTTTTTTGTATTAGAAAAAATGTTTCAAACTTCAATGTTGAGAGTGATGTCTAATAGAAAAAATGGTTGTACTCTGGGTGGTTATAAGGTCATAAGCTGGTGGTAGTTGTAAGGGGAGTCAACAATTATTAATACCTACTTAAAAAAAAAAAAAATGAAATTAGCTTTGCTGTGTAGGTTTCAAGTGTGTGTGTCAGTCGTCATTGAGTAAGGTCACTGTAATGGATGTATTAAATTTGAACGCAATGATAAATCTTTAAAACGGGAATAAGACTATAGCCAAGGTACGAAAAACGATTCTGTCAGCTTCTATTTCTAAAGATATTTTATAATTTATGCATGATTGAAATATACAAGGTTATTGCATATACACCCCTTGTCAATCAAATATTTGATGATAAAAACAAAAATGGCAGCTTAAAGGAAGCTTATAATAATCGAGTTTATATATGCGCAGAAATTTTGAATTCGTAAGCTTTTGCCGGCGTATTTTTAACGAGTAGAAAAATAATCGAGTTTCGTGATATCTCTTTACGCAGCCATTTTGTATCTGACCACCGCAGTCATAAAATAATACAACTTTGTTCTATATGACATTATGACACTATAATATATTGATATGTTATCATCCTCAATAGGCGAATTAGGTAGATTAAACTTGGTAGTTTGTAATTATCATACCCGATACCTAGGACCTAAGTATTTAAAGTCACGAAATTAAAAGAACAGTATAATAACGATAACATTGTTTTAATTTTATTTATAACCTCAGTATAATGTACACTGTGTATAGGTAGGTATCGTAAATGGCCTATAATAGACTATCAGGATGCTATTAGGTACCTACCCAATAAACGAATAAATTGTATTAATTTAAACACCGAGTGTTTTGAAATTAGTTTTTTTTACAATTATTGACACACGACGACCTAACTAAATAAAATGGTTAACATTTTATCGTCTGAAGAAAGTTATCTATATGACTATATATATATATGTATATACATGTAGAGTAAATATTTATACTTAAAACTCGAAAGTTGATTAGAGGTACTTAGGTATAACGTATCGCCATAATATTTATTGTACAGTCGTACGGTAGCGAATATATAGAATTAAAAAGAGTGGCATTTTGCAGATATCTGCAGTTTAAGCTACCCAACTAGCCCGCCTAGAGTGTAGGACGTAGCCCGTAGGTAGGACCAAGGTGGATATCCACCTTGGGTAGGACGTATAATTATTGACCATGGACGAAAAAAATTATTTTTCAATTATTTTCTGTGGTATCTGATATCTATTGACTACTGGCCATTAGGTTATCTTATTTAGCTAACCTACCAAGTAATTAACCGTTGGCCATTATTACGTATAATGATATATTTATACATCTAATATTCCAATTGACCTAACTCCTATGAGTGGCTTTTTAAACCGTAAGAATTCACAAACAATTCATAGAGCCGAAAAACCCTTATTACCAATCTGTCAACCTGTAGTTACAAACGTCATAATAATATTTAAAAATTAAGGAACGGAACGGAGCGGTATAAGATGATATTAAAAAAAAGTAACTATGCATCTATCTAGTATCTACTGAAAATTCGAGGAAGCAATACGAAAGCAGTTCCCGCGGCGTCGTCGGCTCAAAATTGTAAAAAAAAAAAGTATCTACTAGAAAATAAATGTCGTTAATACAATGTATAATATTGGGTTGAAATACTGAGAAAAAGCCAATCGATTTCATGAGTCCTCGGTAGTATAGTGGTAAGTATCCCCGCCTGTCACGCGGGAGACCGGGGTTCGATTCCCCGCCGGGGAGGACAATTTTTTGCGTTTTTTTTCTACCACGTAATATAATAATGAAATAAAGATAAAGAACTATTATAATTTTACTATAAATTACATTCGACTTTCAGTTTCATATAAAAGTTTTTTTTATGGAGTCTTTATGAAGTTGAGACGTCTGAGTTACGGCCAAATCGATTGCTGTCACGAATTATGACCGTCATTAAATGGCATATCATTATCGACACAGTTATAACAATTTGTCGTACATACAACATATTATATAACTTTTAATTAAAAAAAAAAAAGGGAATTGGTTTTTAAACTTGAATAACACATTAAAAAAATCTTCAATCACAGTGATATACGGTTCACACGAAAGATATTAGTTATAATAGTAAAATACAAAAGTTTGAAGACATTTGCTAAAATTACCTTAAATTGAGATAGGTACAGTTTCCTGTTCATTTAGCACCTACAAATATATTGACTGGTGCTGCTTACATAAGACACCTTTGTTTATAAAGTAATAGAACATTCTAACACAAATACTACCAATAATCCATATACGTCATAATAAGTGCTCACGTAAGTATTTAATGTAACTATAATAGTTCATTTTTTCAGTTTGTATTTCCAATTTCAAACACACGTTGGTTGTTGATATCAAACTCTCGGTATTGTCTCGTAAATTATCTCCGTATTAAGAGTGTTTCATCTGTACAAAATGAATAAAGATGGCTTATAAAAATAATTTTAGTTTACTCTCAAATCAACCGGTTGATCAATTCAACTATTTGGTTTTTAACTTGTTTAACAAGTCCGTGTGATTTGTGATCAGTTACTCCGATCGTCAAAAGCCCATAATTTAGTAATACTCATGGAAAAGTGTTTTGCTTGCCGCCTAATTAGAAATACAAATGTACATAACATGAAAAATTGAAACAGACTATTGTTTAGTGGACTAATTAAATGGCCAAAAAGAAAAAAATTGTAATCGCATAAAACTATACTGTTCTAATAATTTACAAATTACAATAAAACGCATAGGCATTTTAATAATAGTTCGAGTACCTATGTCGCGTTACTTATCTGAAAAGTTCAAACAAATTTATGTTGTTTAACAGTCATTAGTGTTCATTGTAAAAAAAAAAAATCAATACACTGGATATTATTTGGATGATGGATAATCTATATTTAAAATCTTATAAAGTTCTAAATATACTTATAAATCTGAATCATATTATGTAATTTTAACAATATGAAAACAATTAAATAATGCATTAGGTTGTGTCTGCTGTTCGGTATGTTGGGCGACACCTGTCGAACTCCGTCACATTAAGGACTGTCGACAGTGGCCGCTAGATGGCGCACAATTTACCATTTTTTATGTTTTATATCCGGTCATAATACATTTAAATATCGTGAATTCGTCAGTTAGCAGTATGGCCTTCGGTAGCTCAGTTGGTAGAGCGGTGGACTGTAGCTGGTTAAACTCAACAGACATCCATAGGTCGCTGGTTCAAATCCGGCCCGAAGGAACGAATTTTTTGCACTTTTTGTCATTTTTTTTGGCAATGTCTTTTCCATTTATTCGAAAATGTAGAGAACAAAAATTATATTTTTCACATCCGTTTTTTAGAATGTCGATATAGTATAGTATATATTTTGGTGCTTTACATTTTTTTTTAAAGAACTTGAATATTTTGAAGCGGATTAGTGAGCCATAATTGTGTGGGTCCTTACGCCATTAGTCACTACTACTACAAGCATATTTCCAAAAACTTCAACATTTTTCGAGATCATAAATTTTCAAACAATAATCGTGAAAGGTAACCGACAGGTGGGCAGTGGGCTAATGAAAAAGTTAATTTTTTTGAAAATATTTAGCTTAACTAGTTAGTTCATTTTCCAACTTATTTGAGAACTTAACTAGTTTAATTTACCGTTGAAATAACTTAGCTTTTATTAATTGGCTTAAAAATAATCAAGTTAAAATATAAATTGTTTTTAATGGTTTTAAACATTATTTACATCAAACTATTTTATACAAAAACACACCGTTTTAGTTAAAAATAATCTAATAATACTACTTGCAATAATATTGTTATTTCTTTTGAATTTCTTAATAAAATAATGTTATTATAATATATAGTTAGGTATATACATGCACATATAAATATAGGTAGATATTATTATTTAAGCTATTATAAGTTTTTGTTTTAAATTATACTTAATATAATTTATATCGTATTTTATTATTTATTATTTAACTAAGTGATTCTATATTTTGAATTATTTTCAACGTTTTTCAAAAAAGTTTTACTTGTCAAATTTTTTTGTTAAAACAAACATTATATTAAATTACAAATTCTATTGTTTTAATATTGTCAGGTGTTTGATATGTGTATAATTTAATAATCATATAATTTAATATAGGTACCTATATTATATGCTCCAGTGTACATTATGATGAAAGTTCAATACATATATTTATTTTAATTAGAAGGAACACAATGTAATTAGTTGTTTACCAAAAAAGTAGGTACATTTTTAAAATTTTTGGAAACATAGTTAAGTTAAGATATTTGTATTTGTCCATATTCGTTTTAAACTTAGCGAGTTATTATCGTTTATTTGTCTATTACTTGTTAGGTAACTATATTAGCTTCCGAATAAACGATCTTGCGTTCACTTAATTTAACTAAACTCTGGTTAAACATGTTCATTATATAGTTTTCGCCCACCTTCGCAGTAACCTATAACATTTTAAGTCATTTTTAAATCCTCAATAATTCATTTGTTTGAGAGAGTTGTATTGTTTTTGCATTATGTAATACGTAATAGCATGTCGTGTCTCGCATTCTAAGTATAAACAGTAGACGAGTAGACACTAGACGGTGTACAACCATCCCCTATAGTATTTCAAATTAAAACCCGAGAAGCTGACATCATTGGCTGTGAAATACTGCAGACTAAAGTGCATTACGATTAGCGACCATAGAATTCGTTACTATTATTACTGCGATGTTTATTCAGTGCGTAGGTCGAGACCGGACCTTGCAGCAGTGTCTTGGACTTCATTTGTATCATTTAATTGGACAGAGGACACTACAGTGGTTTCAGGTTTTTGACTTTTGCGTGTTATTTTATTTAACTTTAGATACATAACTGCATTAGGGTAAAACTATCGATTGAACCTGTTTTTATAGATGACATTTGCGTATACGCGTATTTTTAGATCCATCCAGCGGTTGCCATGAAAAAATAACACAATAACATTATTTTTTGTAGTCTGTAAATACAAACAAAAACAAGGAACCTTTTTATGTGGACACCGGGCTCGTCGTCTACTTTATGGTGGTATTATTTGAGATTTAGCATATCACTGTTAGAGAATATATACCTACGATTTTTTATGTCTTTTTATAAACACTATAACAATAATATAATTCCTTTTTTAGACGGTTTTAATTATAGATACCTTTATATAGTGATATGGTATCCTTGAGAAACGTATTTTCAGAGTACATTATTTTCAGTTTCAAAGCTGTGCGCATATTATGATATTAGCGTCTGTTCGTGTTTTTCATTTTAAATATTGTAATGTTAGGAAGTAGGTATACACACAATTACACAAGCCATTAGTTTCGTTGACAGCTCATTGACAAAATTATTTTCAGCAAGCGAGTGCGGGGTAGCCATTATAAAATATTAACAACAGCCGCACAAATTAAAATAATTAAATAGTACATACTATTATTATACTATGTTATATTATTATAAATTTATAAAGGTACAATATTATTAATTGTAATACGCGCGCGTGAACTATTTCGTAAAAAAAAAAATATATTCATTACCTATTATTATTTATAAAATCTATTTTGGACTATAATACCGATACGTACCAACATATTTTGTTTACCGTGACGTAAATATAAAAAGCTATCTATAGTCGTCTTAATATCGTGTGCAGGAGTCGTGTACAACAAATGCAACGAATTATGTTGTAGGTATACTTAAATACTTATATATTTCCTAAAGTCGGAAACTTGAGTTAGTTTAATCGACGTGGTCGACGCTAAGAGGACATAATATTATTATAACTTATTGGTTGTCCAACAATATGTTTAACTCCAATATAAAAGTTTAAAGTTAATATGGAGGAGAAAAAATAAAAATACCAACTTAACTTTGTTAAAATAAAGTTCAATTTTTTTTTAAATTACCACCAGAATGATTCTACAACTTTCGATTGTATTTTTAATAATAAAATGATTTAATTAAAAAATGCATTCTACTCTGTTATATTCATTCTTGTTTTTCACTAGCTGTTGGGTTAAACGCTCAATAATTACACATATTTTATATCAAATTTTAAATCAAGGACTTTTTATTTGTTTTTTTTTGTGTTTAATCGTTTTATATTAGCGTGATTAAAAAAGGCTAATTAATAGATGATAATATTATGTATCAACATGATTCTAACTTAACCCGCACATTGGATAATTTGACTAGTAAAGGTATTATAAGCTTATATAGTTTAATAATTATACATTACTAATTAAGTTAAAAATAAATTAACATGTTAACAATAGTTACTGGCAATGGCCACCTTTGTAATAATTCCACAAATTGTAACTAGTTACGACAGAACATTTCATACACATAGTTTTGAAATTGTAAAATTATCGATTCGTGTGCATCTGACGTGAACCTTGGGATGTCAATTTCCTATAAGTTGACAGTTTTTTTCTAACAGTTATTACACGCACGGTTTACGCAAACCGTCGAAACCAAAAATAATACAAATACCTATTATGCAACAACTACCTATGTTTTGTATAATATCAGGCGGTCTCTTATTGTTGTCGTTGGTAAAATAATATAATGAAACATTTTAAGTCTCTACTGCATGTTTGCATAATAAATATATATATATATATACACATATAGATGTACTCGCCTTAAGCCATACAATGGATTTTCAACAGTCAATTAAGTATGGAGATAATGTGATTACAGACGAATGTCGAGCCGAGCCGAAAAAACGTTGATGATAAACCAAGTTGGCATTATTATTTATTGCATACAATAATTGAATAATGTATTATAATATAATGTGGAGATAAGTGCAACATAATATATGGGTAGGACGTAGGTACTACCTATATTAGAAGTTTTTTTTTATCGCACACGCCTACAGTTAAACTGTTGAACTATTAGAATGGCAGAGATATTGTTGTAATAAATAGCTCTACGGCAAAAAAACTTAATCATTATGTTCGTACATGCGGGTGTATATTTAACGTGGATCTTCGTGTAGTTAGTTAATTCAATTATACCCAATACGCCAGGGGCTAGTGGAATTCGCATAATATGTTTCGGATAGGTACGTTTTTTGATGAGCGAAATAAAATAATATTCGACGAAAACGAATCATTATTATTTATACGTTTCCGCGCTGTTCGTTCCGATTTGATCATTTTGAAGACTTTTACATTTCACATATCATTATTCACTTAGAGCCATCGTGGTGGTATACCTATACGGCACACGTGATTTATGAACATAATATATTGGTATTATACGCCCAATGTACCTACCACTAAGTCATAGGTATACGTTTTATTAGTTATATTAATAAATACATGGCAAGTGGTAATTATATTTTTGAAAGGTATAGGTACAAATGACTTCAGCCTCTATCGATTTCTATTTCTCTAATAATTCGACTTGGCGTATTATACTTTATATAGGTACACGAGTAATATAGGTGTGACATTAACTGAAGTTTTTCATGATTACATTTTCATTTTAACAAAATTCAAAGTATAACTTTATAATATTGACAAGAACAGACAGGAAACGTCGAACATGACTCTGACACAAGCCTCTTATAATGAGTATCATAATACTTAATATGAAAATATAGGGTAATTACATGTTAATGGGTATAGGTACATAACAAAAATAGAAAGACCAATGCTCATTATTGTTTTAAATTTTAATAATAATAATTAGATGGAATGAAATTTACACCAAATAAGAAATAAAATTAATGATCAAATGTTTATGAATTATGAATGTTTACTTCGATTTGAGGCATGCAATCTACACAATAAAGGACTTTCGAACAATTTTGAATTTAGAATTTTGATTTCTGAAAACACATGTTTTTATAATAAATTATGTAATTTTTATAATGTGTAATAATTAAATTGAACTTATTCAAAATATGGGTTTCTATTAAAAAAAATAAAGTTGTGTTGCGATTTCAACATTTCTAATTCAAAGAAATTTATGATCCATTTGTGATTAGCCTAGTTAAATGTCTCACAAACAGAATTAAAAAATATTGACAGTTTAATGACTAATGAGTAATAAGCAATAAAGTGTACCCTGTTTCCGCACACCTACTTATTATAGAATAAAATATATACACAGGATTTACTCTTTCATTGATCGAATGTTACATAATTGGAAACGTTTTTTTTTTAAATATTATTTTTTGAGCGCATAGCTGCTGTGGTCTTGACACACGGGTCAACATTGAGTCTATTCATCGACGAAAACAACGTAGATACCCGTACACACATATTCATAATAAATATACATATTACAATTTACAATATATTTATATACACGATCACTCGATTCACAGTACCCACGACGGTATCGTTATAAGTTATAACTAATGATAATAACATGAATAATATATAAAAATATATATGACTTGTCATACATTGTTTGTACACACACACACACACACACACACACACACACACACACACACACACACACACACACTGAAGTTCAGCAGCTGCCAGACGATTTATGATCCAGAGCCATATTATTGTAATGACGTATTATAATATAGGCGTATAGCATAATATAATATTACATAAATATCAGACCGAATCAATAGCCTCGCGGGGCGCTCGTGATAGCTGGAGTACATAATATTGTGATACACGTTGCACGCTTCCTAAAGTGTTTATGATACGGCGATGTATAATGCAATGTAATAACTTTCGGCGTCGGCCTCGAGAAAAAAAGTTCCCTTTTGTCGTAAGTAAGGTGAACCCGCCGATCACCTTTTCAATGTCAGCGGTTTTCGGCTGCATGATTTGATTTAATAATTTTGTGTGTATATTTTGTATTTATACTTTATAATTATCACGATGATTGGTGATTAGTGATTACTAATATGATATTATATTAGGCACCAGACAGACCATGCTTTCCATGCACATCAAGATTTTCGTTTTGAAAAGTTTCGTATAGTAAAAGTCATTTTCTAAAAATAAAAAAAATGTAATCATTTATTAATAGGTATAATCAAATACCAATGTTCATTTTGAAAATGTATACACTATGTTATATTATCAACAACATTGAAAACCATATAAAATCGTCTAAGATTCGATAGATTTGTTTGGTACTAAAAACTGTACAACTAATATAGGCAACCACCTATAGTACATTTTTTTTCAAGAGCTTTAATTTAACAGCCAATATATAGCCAATATATTAATTTTTTTCCTTTATATAAAAATATTATTCTTGTAAAAGTCGAATTTCCTGAAACTTATTTAAATAATTTGTTAATGGCCTATAGCGGTTGATTATTGTAAGTGAATAAATAATAATTTAAAAAAGTTCCATTAGTTTAGACGTCGTTTATCTCGTTGCGACTGCTATTAGTTTATTACTTATTAGTTATTACTATTATATAATTTATGTAATATAGGGAGCATGCGTAAACATTTGAGAAAGGGTGCTCAAGGGGTGGAAAAAGTTGAATAAGAAAACTATTAAAATCTCAAATATAATTAATGTATTTTATATACACTGTAATTTAAGTTGGCCCACAAGCCTGCAATCAAAATGTATACTACCAGCTGGCAGCCATCGAATACAATAGTACGAACGTTAACCCCGAGACTACTTGGCGTCGTTACTCGTTGTTATGATATAAATTATATTGATAAACCTATACTTCTACGCTTGTAATAATATTATCATTCAGCCCAGTGACATTTCGATGTACTGTTTGTATATTATTGATCAACTACAGCTCAAACGTTTGACGTATATAAGAGTTATAAATGTGTCGGTAGGTCAAATTAGTTTCGGGTTTTTAATTTTTCACAAGTGACTTTCGAGCACGCCAAAAAAAAAACCAATGAAATGTTTTCTTTTTAGCTTTTTTCCATTCATTCCATTCGTAGCAATCTTACTCGCGGTACAGCCGGCATTGTAATTTATAGGCTTAGTAAACATATCGATTTTAGACATTAACGCACATGTTCGATCGATTCCCGTGGTGCCAAAAGTATAAGTATAATGCTGCAGTGTCAGTGTATCGAGCACATTCGAGTGTGCCGAACAACATGCAGACAAGGCCGTCCTTGTCATTAAATCAGACTTAAAGGACATAACAGGACGAAAACAATATAACGTAGAGAAGTATTCCAAAGACAATCCGTCCGAGATATTTTCATTTCGTGCCGCCGAAAGAATTCACTCGCACACGTCAATAAGGCCGGATAATAGAGAACAAATAAAAATACTCGTGTCTTACCTACACCGAGTCTCCTCTGTACAACACACGTGTAGCCTTGTCTCGGAAACGATTCGAGTGAGATTTTTTGTCCAGCGGCAATCAGTGCACAATGGAATAGGACGTTCTTTGTACATTTTATCGCAAACGTTCATTAAAATCCAATCGGCCGGTCTGCATCGGCAGCCGCTATAATTTATAATGTGAGTTGCATACTGCAGTCACCAGGCCCACACTTTGATGACCGTTTAATGTTGTCGTACAAATTATTATTTCAATCGCGTTTTATACAACAATAAGTCGACAATACAATTGCATGATATCACATTTTTAACTCGCTCGGATCCGTTTTGGATTATTATAATTTCACACACCTGAAGCTGAGGTTTAAGATTTCGAACACGCGCTATTCCGTAATAATGTTATTCTTAAGTACTGTTTTTGATGAATTTCCGAACCAAAGTCCAGGAAAACCAGGAAAGAAGCCGGTAAAAAATACCCGGTGAAAAAAGTCCACAGTTACGGAATTGTTTTTAGTTTATAAAAGATATTCATATATATTTATATTATTTTTTATGTTAATTTTTTTACGTGTATATACGTATTTAAACAAAGTAAAATACAAGTTAAATGATCATTTGTTCACAGTGGACTTGGGTATTTTTAATTCGAATTTGAAAAATAATAGTGTCCGAGTACTCATTACGTATAGATAGGTACCTAATTATAAAAATAAATATTTTTTACTAAACTTTTATTCCATCGACAAGATTTTTTTACTGTTTTTTTTTCACATTATTTTTAAATAGATTTCTGTTTTTGGTAGGTGATTACAATATTATAACTAGTAACATAGTTAGCTGTTAATTTAAAGTTGCCTGGCAAGACAACTAATACAATGAAAAATTGTTTGAATCAATTTCAATAATTTCAAATGCTAATAATATAGTCATATTGAGTAGGGAACTGTTCATAAAATACATAATTCAGATATTTTTATTTAAATAAACGAGTGTGAGTGCATTTCTATCATTTGCATAATTTTTTTTATTAAAATACATTTGAGCTAGATAATTATGTAGATAAAATCTCATGAGTATAATGTATTCCAGTGCACATCGGATTTTAATGGAAACATTATTAATACGCCAAGTTGATTTTTATAATATTTATAAGTACGAATTTTTTTACAACATAACATAATTATAATATATTGAACAGTTTTATGTTATCCATAGAGATTCAATCTCGTGTGTATATGTTGAACGTAATTTATGATCTTATTAATTTGCTTTAGCCACCAACTCAATTCTCCACACTGAGTTCACTGTGTGGTGTGAATAATAGCTTGTTATTTAATTAACATTTTTTACCATACAGCCATACAGGATATTATTTTTTATAGCCAATTAATTTTTGTTGAACATTTCCATTTAAAGGTAATAGTTTTTTTTATGATTCCTATAATACACTTTCGATACGTTTATTTCGCTCGTTAGTAGTTTTGTAGTAAACGACACAGGTGTAGATATCTACAGAATTTGTAATTATTGTTGAACATATTCATTTTATTTATTTCCAAAAAATGTTCCACCCTTACAATATTGTAATCAGAATCTGAACGTCAAAAATCATAACAATATGTTAGTACCTATTATGTTATGGCCGCGTAGTGTGCTTCGCATTATGATTATAATAACATAATATAGATCAGCTGACTAGGGTTTATTCCAAGTAGCCAAGTAGGTATGAAACCATGAAAGAATTTAAATATCGCACAAATTGATGTTCAGGTAGGCAAGTAGGTACGTGTACACAATTGTTGTCATGTAGAAAAAGAACATGGTGTCTATATGAATTATTTGATCTATGACGATAAAAAAGCGATTGTAGTGATCTATTTTAATAAGTTATATAGCTGTAAACGTCTTCGAGCGATTAAATTGTATCTTACAGCACCGTCGTTCAATAAAGTACAAACTTCGAAGTGTTAAGGGTAATAATAATTATATTATTTAGAATTGTTGGCCTTTGTAGTGACTTAATGAAAAAATTGGTTTGGAATGCTTAAATAACGTTTAATAAACGGTTACTACCGCTGTGAGAGTACCTAGTTTGATTATATGCGCAATACGCATAATAATTATTACATAATAGGTATACCATATTTAATGTAACTACGAAACCTATTATTATGCTATCAAACTCTCTGTAGGTACCTTATAGTTAAATATTACTTATTAGCTTCTAATTTTTAACTTGTTCAGTACCTATAAACTGCAGTATTATTGGAGGTCTCTGTCAATGTTATGGGTATTAAGTATTACATTTTTTCAAAATTTTTTACAATAATTGTTAAAATAGAATAGTTCATGAAGTTTGATTACTTGATTGATCGTGTCTCGTCGTAGTTTATTGAGTATAGTAATGCATTATAAGATAAGGGAATTATACTATTACATACTCTAATAGACTTGAGATTTGAATAAATAGAAGGTATTCCCTTATATAGCCATTTAATATACCTACTCATACAATAATACCATAACAGTATTAGTAAGTCTTAAAAATGTCTAGGTCTTCATATTTGAACGTATCATAATAATTTATAGTTAAATTCGGCTCAAAACTTTTTTCGAATGTGATGACTGATGAATGATGATTTATCATTGCTTTAAAGTATCAACAATAAACTTGTCTACATCATTCTTTTGTGAGATATCTTAAGATAAGAACGAAAATGTATACTACTATATGGTGTAATATTACATTATAGGTATTCTATATCTATGGCTTATTTTATACATACAAATCTTCGGGTTTTGAGTTTTTGAATTATTTCCTACAATATTTGTTTAAATATAGTATGAATTTGTCGAGAGAAATAAAATCACACTTTTTAAATCCCAGCCAAAACACAATAGTGTAAACTCTAAAGATGAATTCTTAGTAGACAGCCTCTGAGCCATTCAGAATTCGTCACACGAGGATCTCACATATACACCCGATGAGAAAGACGAAACCTCCATTATGCATTATGCATATGCAATCATAAAAAAAAAAAATCACTGTTAAATAATACATTATCTCGTCTTCTGTCCAAATTTCACAGAGACCAGGTTAACTAATTCAACATTACAAACAATCTTTATGAAGCAATATTGATTCAGATGTCAAAAGAATAATCATATTACAAACAATTTTATAATAGGTACTAAGTACTTAATATTATAATGTTAATTAAATGTAATCACTAATGTTAGCTAATAATATATCATGTATATTTCATGCTTAAAAATCAAAACAAATATGAAGATACTATAGCCATAATGCAGTTTTTGAGGCACGCAGCCCTACTTCGTACATCATAATAATAAAAATAAAACGCAATAGGAATGAAAATAATATAGTGAAATCGAAATCAAACATGGCCATTGCAGAGCAGCTACCTAGTCAAGAGTCTAGGGTTTCGGTGGGATTGTTCCTCGCAGGTTAATATCGTAAAAAACGCGCAAGATAGTTTTTATACTATAAACACATTATAATGCCACCTCCTACACACTAGGGTTCTAGTTAAATAATTTTACACTTGGAAAGTTGTAACCTATTTTTAAACCGATAATTGAGTTCCTCTTTTTCAGTTTTTTCCAATTCGAGTGCTGATGATATTATTACCTACATCGTTTCGTTATAGGTTTGTCGAATTCGGGGGCGACGCTCGCAATACTCTACAGAGATTCCGATCACACCGAGGCCCGACACGCCATTATTATTATTATTATGTAGTGTTTCGCTTGGCTGAGTCGAAAATTAAAGAAAAATATAAAATAACGTAATTAAAACTGCAGAACTCGTCGGGCACCAGTGATGATCAGGTCTTAACTCGCACGGAGGTGCGTGTCTTGTGTTCGATACGGTGTTAATTTTTTTTCGTCTTCGTACGGCGGAAGAACGTCAAAAATGCGATATTGAAACCGGACTTGAAGTACCACGTCGCAGTATCGCACACTGCAAGGCTGTCGAGTCTAAGACTTGCGGCTATTTGGTAATAATTTATATACAGGGTGGCTCAACGTGGAGAACACAAGCTCTCGTATTAGGTACAATATTCCATTACCCATCTTCTGCCCAAACTAAAATTTGTATCTAAACGTACATAAGAAGTTTGAATATTTATCGGAAAACATATAGTACTTAAGAGGAAGGATACCCGCATGTGTTGTCTCTGTCTTACAAGTGTGTAACATAGCAAATTGTGTACGCTCAGCAGAACACGTGTAGCTCCGTTAGTTTAAAAATTAGTGCGAATTGACCTCTTATAAAATTTAAAGGTAAGATTATTATCTAGGCTACCTCATAGGTTTTTTATTATATTTTAATTTTAACTCGAGTTATGAGTATTTTAAAATTGTAAATTTTTTATACATCTTAAAATACTTATAACTCGCGTTAAAATAAAAATATAATAAAAAGCCTATGATGAGGTTGCCTAGATAATAATCTTACCTTTAGATTTTGTAAGAGGTCAATTCACTTTAATTTTTAAATTAACGGAGCTACACGTGTTCTGCTGAGTGAACAATTTGCTATGTTAAGCACTTGTAAGACAGAGATAACACATGCGGGTATCACGTCCTCTGACTTCAAATATGTTTACATAAATTATTTTGACAAATTAGCTAAACAGTATTATACATATTTTATTATGTAACAATTACGATTTACGAATCTCAAACAAATAGCAATCATTTTTTGATGTGATGTTTCAAAAATATTAAAAAGAAAAAGTTACTAATCAATAGGCATAATATACACAAAAACCAATTTGAGTGAAATTCAAAAAAAGGAAAATTTTTTTTTAAATTATAACAAATATACCTGCAACATCGATTACAAAAAAAAAATCGCAGTATATGCTACTAGATATTTTTTCTATGCAAGGTAAATTTAGGAGTCATAGATATGTTTTTAAATACGTATGTTTTTGGGTAAGATACATGATAAAATATTTCTGACCTTTTTTTTGTAAGGTTTTCGTTATCATGGTTACTTATTAACAAAACCATATTATAATATATTATCATATTTATGATTCATAGATTTTCGGGTAGAGTGCTATGTTTTTTATTGTTGATTTAGATTTCTATGTGCTAAACAAAGCCTTATTTTAAATAGGTTAGAAAACAAAAAACTTTATGCAGCCAAAAAATATATTAATGTTGAAAAAAAACGGGCGAGTCGTTCATTGTAGCGTTTCTCTTGGTTTTTCCACTAGCATTATTATAATAAATAAATGCGAGAGAAAATCAAAAACTGAACAGCCGAAGTAGGTACCTACTATTTTCATCCAACATTACTACCGGTAATGAGCTCGAAATCGGATCGCTCATAATTTATTATATAATGTGACGTGCAAAGCTCTTAGGTTCGCACAGAACCTCGAAAGTCATTTTCAGCTGACGGGAACGAAAAAACGAAAAAATTATTATCCGCAGATCTCGGTGAAACGCCCTGTATAATATAATAATAAAATAAATATAGCCAATAGGCATAATACGCATTGACGTTTAATTGGTCCCGGCGGACGACCAGAATATTATACTATAATATGTTATGCAGTGCGTGCACTTGACCCCTTAGGTTTAGGTATATCTACCTTGCAAGTGCGTCTCCTGGTCCACCGTCACATGTATATTAAATATTATTATATGTATATGCCTCATGACGTGCACACGTACAATATGACGTGTGGTATGTACAAAATGTAATATAATTTAGTATTTACTACCCGCGTAATACTGCTCACTGATATTAGATGGTATGTATAATATAGTCACGAATTTTATTCCAAAGCGCTCTGCCTGGGTCGTTACGTTATTTTTACTCGGAGTGTATAATATATATAATACGTATAGCAACTGCAGGTCTCGAGAGGAAAATAATAATAATAAATAGCGGTCGTCCGTGAGAGCCGATATTTTTTTATTAGAATGTTATATTATGTACTATATACACACTCAGGTTAGGAGCATTATTATACTAGCGTATATTATAATTTATATCACGTGTGAACGATTACCTACTTTTTTTCTCTGTACCGCACACGGCACACTATATACCTATGTACACGCTTCCCGGTCGCGCGTTATTGTGCTTTTACAACATAATCATGATATCACCATGATAGATGATCGAAAATATCGTTTTCAAGGCGTCCGCCGCGGTATATTGTACATAGTTTTGCGACTATATTCTTACCACTCTCGCGTGGCAGCAATCTAGCAGTCTGCGTAGAAACGAGCTCTTTGGCCCACGAGTCCAACACAATTCTGCAAAATAAAAGTTATGGCGCTTTTTTGAGTTCACCCCAAAATAGCCTTTTGTGCATAGGCCCTATAATGATTAATGATGATTAATGGCATTAAAGATCGTCGATGGCCATCATATTTTTTGGAATCTACAATAAGCTACACGTTCCCGCCAGTAGTCGACCACTAACCGACGTGTTCGTTACACCAGCTATTATGTATAGGTAAATTATAATAAATTTGGTCGGTAAATTATATTTTATTGATTTTTGAGGTTAAAAATAAAATATTACCACCAAATTTTGAAAATCTATTTTTTTGTAGTCGTACCTATGTTTCCTCTCACAATCAAACATCATATAAGAGATCAAAACTGCATGATTTTGATTTGAAGTGTTTTAACGTGGTTGTTGTTCTCAACTCCAGGATAATGACTTTCATGAACAATTAATAAAATGGCTACAGTAAAACATATATTAGTTTGCTTACCCTTTGTTTGATTGCCCACTATCTTAATAATTGATTTGGTATAAATACTATAAACATACATCGATTAAGTTACATACAAATTAATTATCTATAATTGATTTTTGGTTTGAAATTAATAACTGACACTAAACCAAAAGTGGTTTCTTTACTATTCAAATAAACATAATGCTAAACTGTCATAAGCTCATTTCCTGGTTCCAAGTTGAGATATTTAATTAAGTAATTTATAAAAAAAATAATAAGCTACTGGTCACATAAATAATTTACACAATACCTACTATATATAGTTACAGCTCTACAACTAATTTGGGTGCATAAAATATTCAATTAAAATACGTTCATCGGTCCACTCAGGAATCTCAAATTTCCTTTATTATATGATATTTGAGTTGAGGCAGTCTTTGCCAAAGGAGCGAAATGATCAGTGAATATTAGTACCTTTTTTTTATATGTATAATACGGGAGCAGTAGATTTTTGGAAAAGAACCGTAAAACCGTTGTCTTCCGATTTCCATTATCGAGGGTGGATTATTGAAATTCGTCTACAAGATGAACGCCTCGGTGCATTTTCGTCACGGTTGTGTTTATTGAATTAAACGGGAGAACAAAAAAAAAGTTACACAACGCTGTTTAAAAAATAATAATAATCGTTTCGCGCGGCCAAATCAATCATTATCATCGACAAGAATCTCATCAATTTGCATTAATTTCCAATATAACTTGTATTTACAGGGTCGTCGGACTGACGCGGTTGACGTACTGTGTTGCCCCAGAGCAGTTTTTATTATTATTTCTTTATCCCCTTGATTTTTATGACCTGAAAGACGGTAAACCTTGATTTCGTGACTCGCGATGACCCGAAACACGCTGCAACATAACGCTGCACGTATATGCACGTGCATATTAGGCGCATAACATGTTCTATAATAAACATCCCACACGATATTATTATAGCTATAATAATTAATAACAATGCATTCGTTAACGTCGATACTTATGTGTGTTGAAAATTCCAAAAACTAAATCGTCATTTTTCTCTCGAAAGGTTAGCGTGCCTATCAACAAAATGTGGGTAATTGTTTAGGAGCGTTATTGCATTGAAAATGTATTTTTGGCTTTTTTTTTTTAGAGCATATATATTGATAGTTTTCAGGGCATTTAAATCTGGGCCCAATAATTTCAAGGCCTTCACATGAGTTTTAAACTCAATGGGGCCTAGTAATCTTTTCTGATATTAAAATTTAAAAAAAAAAAAAATAATAATACTTTTTAGATAACTGCAGTTACCTAGTAATTGCTATAATATGCTAAGATCCGAGCGTTGCACCGTTCGAAGCGTCGTCGTTGCATCGTGCAGTTGTAAACACTACACAGTGTGTAGGTTAAATAGCGCGAATATTGTCGTAATTAGTTTACGACGCGCAATAACTCATAGACAATAGGAGTAATTTAAGTATTTTCACGGCAATACAACGGTCGGCAATTGGTAACGAAACGTGTATTCATTAATATTTATATTGTTCGCGTAATAGCAGGTACAGGTACAACTGGCGCGCTTCCGACGAATGCAGGTTTAATGGATTAGACGAAAAATAATAAATAACAAACAAACGAACTGTGAAATCTGTACAATATAATGTTGTACACGCGTAAACCAGCCGAATATTATATTATCTATTTTGTCAACGCCATAATGACGTTAAGGTACACCTCCGCGGTGCGGACTGCCAATGGTAATCACTAATCATATAGTATAAAGACATCCTCGCCGCCGTCATCATATATTGACGACTGCAACCACGCGCACTACCTACGTACGCAATAATAACAGCGTAAAATCGCTGCTACAGCATATTCCGCCTAGTTAATTTAATGTATTTACTCACATAATAATATATTGTACGCCTCATCGTAAACGCAATTAGTTTCAATATAGTTTCATATGTACCTCCTCCGAACACCCCCTCCTCCGCAAAAAAACACCCCCTATAAAGTAGGTATCGGTGCACATACATACGGATCGCTTCTCGAACTCATCTTCTGAATATGTGTTTTTACCTGCAGTATGGGTATGTTCCGACTCGAATGTTCTACATCCTAACTCCTTTATCATTTAACCGCAATCCATATATGTATAAATACCGATCGATACATTCCATCGTATTATCCGATTACCAGTTTTAATTAATAAGTATAGCCGTATAAGTTACCTAAAAAACGGTATGGGAAATTTTAATATAATATAACTGTTATGATTATTTATTTAACTTATAATTTGTATTTTTAACATGATATATTACAAGTTAGTATTTAGATCTTTGAATTTATTCACCTAAAATCGGTATTGTAGGTATGCAATTATATTTTGATTGAAAGGGTAACACTGCTATCTGATGTAGGAGCTAGGAAGAAATTTGAGCTCTACCATTAAAAAAATAAAAGAATTGGAGACATTTGGAGTGTGCCAATATTATGTACCGATCAAGTTTACACCAACACCCCTTCAAATTATTATCCTTTGATATTGTAATAGTAGTCAGTTGCGTCACAATAGAACATCTGTATAGTGTTATGATACAATGTAATTGTTTAGATATTATATCGATCGACGACGGAACGCAATCTTACAGGTCATTGAAAATCGAATGGTCGAGGAAACCTTAGGAAGTCATTCCATATAAAAAAATATCGCCGTCTATCACGTCTAGCCACGGACGATTGATGCGCAAGAACGACTATTATACAATAGTAGGTACCTATACTACTCGTGACAGCCGCCGCGTGGCGACAAAATGACAAACGTTCGACTCCCGGTAAAATAATATAATAATTAAATCATACAATATACTATTATTATACGATCATTTTCTTATATACCTCTGACGAGACCAACTGACGACTGGTTCGCACCGGTTTGTGAGATGTGTGTCAAGGTTTCGGCATTTCAGACGAAATAATTTTAATTATACACACGTATATACATATAAGTCATAATAAGTGCATAAGCCATTGATAATGTATATACATAGGTATATTTTCATATATATATATATATATATATTATATATCGTATATGTACATCCCTTTCGTGTCGAGATAATTTATTATAATATTTCGTCACAGCTGATAACAATACTAACCGTCATCGTTTATACTTAATATTATGATATAGTATACGATTTAACACATTTTGACGTATACATTGTTATTTATTATTTTTTTTTACTACCAAGTACTAAGTGTATATTTTCTTTATTAACATTACATTTATATGAATACTAGTACTGTTTATAGGAATTTAAAAATGTAAGGCATGATACACAATACAACTTTTCTGATCTCTTTACATAAATATATAAAATGAATAGTAAATTTACAAAAGTTCCTCGCATGCATGCGTATTACACACATACGCATAACACTAATATCTTTATCTAGATACTTTTGACACAATTATCTTCATCTTATTTTTAGAGTAACAAAAAACCTTGCCTAATTTTTTTTTTATCTGGGCTTAACACTGAGCCTTCATCATAAACGTAATAGTTGCTATGAGTCGTGACATTATATTATTATGTTATGTGTGCTATAACTCATGTGTGAAGTAGACTTTCCAAGAGCTTTGATTAGAGGGGTGGGAATGCTTAAGTTTTTTCAGACAGCTAATAGACTTTTGGTAATTTTTATCATGTTAATATTGTATCATTGAAAATTACCTAATTTAATATTTATTAATTTATTAATTTATTATTATATTTATAATACGATTTTGTATTAGCACACGAAATACTTTTTAAATAATTAGTTCACCCATGTATTAGGTAGTAGGTACAATATAAGCCTATTTGATATACTATTTGAGACCATGGGTTGAGACTTGAGGCACCACCTATCACCAGGCCACTGATTTTTTGAACCTTGGTGTTCATGCCTTCATGGCACCGTGGACTATGGTACTCAAGTACGAGTATACAGTATATTATAGAAATCGCATTGTACAAAATCAAAAGCGTTTCGATATCTCTTTTCATGCTGTGAAGAAAAACAGAAATAAACAACTAAAGAGTCAAAGCTAAGTTAATGTTTAAATTGGCAAAAAACAACAATCCTTGGTCGTGCTTCATCAAAAACTGGAATTAAGTTCGGATACCTGCAGCTAGTAGTGTCTAGCAAGTAGCAACCCCCTAAACATACGCACTACACCTATCTAATCGCATAACCGTGCGGACAAAAACGATTGGCATACATACAAAATATCTATAAACTATCATAAAAAAAGTTTCGTACCTGAAGCCCTGCAGTTTGTCTTGCATTTTCATCTTGCCCACCACCGTCATATCGGACTTGATCCCCGTCACCACCGAGTACAACTCCTCCTCGTGGATGCTCATGCTAGCCATTGCCCTGGCCATGTGCAAAGTTCCCTCGTCCATATTTCGACAGTGGTATTATTATTGTATAAATCACTCACGCGTGCGCAAGGGTTGTAGATAATAATTTAGAACTATATATAGATCGGACGGGCCAGACGGCGGCCGACGAACACTGCGTGGGCGGTCGTCACTCGGCGCAATGATATTGTTCTAATTATTTATCAGGTATAATATACAGGTATTGTGGTTACGCTAAGACGTTTAGAACCTGTGTTATGTAGGCGTGTGTAACCGAAGTGACCAGAACCGTGTTAACGTGCGATGGAAATCCGTCACTGTCAAATACCGGGTAGCAACTGAGTACTGACCGTCGTCGGCGGCGGTGGCAGCGGCGTTAACCGTGCTCCGTCGTAAGCCGGCACAGAATCTGCCGCTGTTCAAGGTGTTCGTCGCCTATTGTTGTCGGAACGCCGTCGCGGGTCAGGAGTCGTGCAGATGGCGCCAGAGTTACCGTAAGACGAGAATTAAATATTAATAATAATTATAATTTAAATATTTAATTTTATGGGTAGGTAGTAAATAGGTACCTCAAATATCAATGATGATGACTTCCGCAGCGATGCATCGTGGGTTTAGACCGACGTATGAGGGTGATTTGTCGTCATTTCTCATTATAAAATATATAATTATTATGTTGAAAACTGTGATTTGAGATTTATCAGTTATAAATATAATAATAGTCACGTTATCGGTATCGAATACAGAACACCCACGATTTGGGGCTCGCAGAAGCATAAACTAGTGAGCAAACTAAAAGCGTTCGAGACGAGTGCTGCAGCTTTAGAAAAATGGTTAAGATTCCATGAGCTGAAAGCTGAAACAATAATCAATTGAGAGTTATTATTAGACAGGAAAAACGTCAATATTATGGAAATGTATTTAATCAAGGGCATCCACGGGGAGGCAATGGTCCCTTGTGATGATTTTAACTTTATGCAATTTAATATCATGCATAATATGGCGTTTAGTATAATTACCTAGCTTATAAAATATTTCTATAATACAATTGTTTTATTATTATATGTGTTATATTATGCTCGAATATTAGAATAGAGTTACATAAGGTACTTCAAAATAACTAAACCACATATACTAATTTGATCTTTGGATTTTAATTTTGGCCCTCGGGTTGAGGGCGTTTATAATAAATCCTGTTGAAAGTATAAAATGGTATGATATAATATTATATTAAGGTATCAAAGCTTATTTCAAAAAATAATTGAAATGGGATGTAGAAGGATTCGTTACCTAGATTGTTAGAAGAAGGATAATAAGTATGGAATATATCAATACAATTATGCCTCAAATTGTGAAGTACATAAACAGGAAAAAATACAAGGTTTAAGACGAAATTTACTTGTTTATTGTATTTAGAGAAATATACATATTACTATAACAGTATAACATATAATATAATAAATTATGACCCAAGCTATAAATATGTATTGCCTATGAGCAAATACGCTACACCAATTCATCAGTATTAAATGTGTATGGAGGATATAACAAATAATTAAAAACAAAAAAATCATTTACCGTCAAGAAAGTATATCTTAAAATATAGTTGAAAAAAAGGTATATATTTTAAGCTGTATTAGTTATAGGCGTGTGAGCTCTTCGCAATTTGAGCACCCTCAAAAGTCAAAAATATTGGTCTAGTAGGTATATTATAGTTGGCGTATAGTGGAGTGAATAAACTATAATATTAATTTTTTATCCCGATTTTATAGTTTATTTATTAGTCATTAATTATTAGGTAGGTAGTTAACGTTCAGAAAATAAGTAAAAAGTTAATCCCAAGGTAATAAAAAGAAAAACATTTTGTTGTTATTTAATTATAGGTATAAGACTGATAACTAAACGTGAACGTTTTTCGTTTTTATTGAAGATGGAAGGTCCAATTTTAATGCCCAGTCAAAATGTGTCCTGTATTTTTATTTCAAAAATGTGTAGACCACCACTATAGAATTATAAAATTCTTGTCATATTATTTTTCATATCCATCGAAAAATAATAATTTATGATATGTCTTATGCATTAATGATTTATCATATATTATATTGCACCGAGTACAGGAGAATACTTACATAATAATATTATTGTTGACATTATATTATTTTAATTTTTGTATTGTTGCAGGCGACGACAATGGTATAGCACGTGCTATCGCGGTACCGTGTTCGTCACATCAGGCGCGCTTCGGCTGAAGTTTGAACGATAATATTAATAATAATAATATTATTATTATTGTTATGACTATTATTATTATAATTATGCCTATAGTGTTTCGATACTTATCGGTCCCAGACGATACTAGTGCTCGAACGAAGCACGTGTGTGCGTTTCGATGTAATATTGTCATCTGTTAATAGTATCAATGCGGCGGCGACGGCGACGACGTGACTTATCCGTGAAAACGCATGTTATACCTTATACATTTAAATGAATTGTGGCGGTAGTACTAAGGACATAACTAGGGGGATTCTGATGGGGGGTGGGGTTATAACTACTAACTTCCCCATTAGGCACGCCAAAGTTTATGACTACAGCTGTAGTTGTCAGACGATTTTTGAAGACAGCAGACATTCAAATCTGATTAAGTCCCACCCTGCGAGAGCTAAACGAAAGTCATTAGAAACCGGTACAATATCGGAAGTTGCATTATTTTAAAATTCGGAATCGTAAACGAAATTCGTACAGGTAAGTGTAACACTGTGTGACTTGACTTATGACTTATAATCACGATCACTATTGTATTAGAATGATTTTCCAAAATTTAATTTGCCGCACATTTCACTGAGGTTATTATTATCTAATTATTATAATAGGTAATGCAGTTCAGTACATTTTTGTAAATAAAAATAAATTGCGCATAATTATAATGTGTGGAATTCAATAATTTACAGTATTATCGATAGGTACAACAACGAGTATAGAACGTATGTAATCAATATTTTAATTGTAGCCACTAAATATTTTTGAACATGTATTATTATTAATCACGTTGCGTAGTTGAAAATGTACTTAACACTATAGTTTCAAGTTTCAACATAATATTATATATTAGTCATGTTGTAATTAAATTCCTGTATTTGTATTCCCGTTGAATATACATTGAACACTAGTTTGGTTGGTGTGGTATCAATCGGACAAATCGAAAATGACCATTTTTGCTTAATTTTCAGTATCTACAGATAAACGTTTACGAAGAAAAATTTAAAACTTAAACTATTTATTTAGATACAACAGTGAGTAAGGAAGAGATGAGGGAATGACTGAATGAGGATAGTATCATTTTCATCAGATAAAATTGAATTTGAAACACCAAAGAGGAACAATTACATTGATTATTAAACTTTGCTCAACCAAATTAAATAATTTTTCCAACTCTGGAAATTTACTCGATATTGTTATTTTTTTTTCAATATCGACACACAATTTCTTAAATATTATAATTATATTTCATAAATTTGATTATTTTATTTTTTAAATGTTTAATGATGAACTCAGATTTGTTTTGAAATTTCTTATCGAAGTACTTTGTCGATCAAACAGGTCATATTTTTGGCACAAATAGTACCTGTTGCTATATCATGTGTTGACGACTTGTTGGGTAACAGGCGTGATTGAGCTGAAGTATAGACAATGTGAGCAATCGCTGCTCTAATTGTCTATGCCTACGGTATACACAATATTTTCTAAGTATATTAAATTCCATAGTTTCGAAACATAATTGTTATCGTAGTACTCTTTTAAAATATATATTTTTTCATCCCCTCCAAATTTTATTTTAACACGTTCGATTCCGATGGATACTTCCCGACACTTTAAACGGATGTGCCTGGCTGATGTCGAAAGTGTATCCAACGAAATTTATTCAAATTCGTTTGGTTCTAAAATACAAAGCTAATAGTGTATGACTATAATATTTTTCATGGCTAAGTATTAAGTACCTGTTCATTTTTAAATAAACGAGAACAATTGGTTTTAGTTTCCGCCATTTTTGTGATAACAACAACGTCATGTCGTGTCCGACGTGTACGCGTTTTTATCAATATAGGGGTGGCATGTGGAGAAAGATACCAAAATTCCATGGACATTGAAAAACCGTCGGTATGCTCATATAAATATAGTTTTAATATATTCTTTATTATAAGTTATAACGTGCCCTTATGCAATGCCAAATGTGCAAGGAATTCAGCACAAATTACACACTCATTTTTTTTTTTAAGATAAACGATTTATTGCAACATAAGGATACCATACAATTATTTTACCAAAATTTAGATTAATATATTGCAGTACCCCCTTTAAGCAAAGCTTGTGCTGGGGGCACAGTTCTTATAGATTAAATAAATATATACAATGTTTTTTTTTTTGATTACTAATTAATTATAATTAATTAATAGAATAAGATTATTATAAATATATAATAATGTTAACATAATTGATAGTTGATAATTAAAACATAAGTACGAAGAGAGGAAAATAAATATTATAAATTTACAATAATAATAATAATAATAATATTTTACATAAATAACTGGTAATTTTTTAAAGAAATAAAATTTATAAATTTGATAAATTTAATTGTTTTATATATTTTTTGAAATGTTTAACATCTTTATAATTTTTATATTGATATTTAGGGAACGACATAAATATAAACCTGTGTATAAAATGCTTCTTTGACCAAATACTTTGTTAAGATTTGGTACAAGTATATTAATATTTTGCTTATATCTAGTGTTGTACTCATGATTTAATGTAGGAATTAAATTTTTATTTTTATATACATCAACTATAACTTATCGGTTCTAGTTGATGTATATAAAAATAAAAATGTAATTCCTACATTAGATCATGAGCATTTCATCAATTTACTCCATAAATATCAGGACGAATAATAGTATTCCAAATATTTGATTAATATTAACTATAGGAATATTAAAGTATTGAAAATTGAAAATCCTGATACTTGAAGGAAGTTTCTAGATTAGATTTTCAATGTATTAACTAAGTTTTAGTATTTACATTATAATAATTTGTAAAACATTTCGCCCAAGACTGCACGGCACAAACCAATACGAAAACTAATAATAATAATATTATGCACACAATCATACGCATACATTAGATATATTGCCTATACTGAACTCCTTAAAAACTGTCAGTATCGTCAAACCAGCAATTTAGTAATAATGTATTATGATAATAATTTTGAAATTTGAATGAAACTCTTCCAATCCAAACGTTCGTACGGTGTCAGTACATCTGATTTGCACACCTCGGTGTTAACTATAGAAAACATCTTTGACTGTGACGGGAAACAAATTAATATAGTTTGTTTCAACCTAATGTTATAACTTATATATTATTATTTACGACGAATGACGATGCGACGCGACACGTGTATAAGTTGTCAGAAGCATAAATCAACCGTTATTGTTGTTGTTAGCGATGCGCGATGAGTTTAAGAAATAAATTATAGTGATACGAGATTGCTAAAATCTAGTAATATTACAAATTGAACGACATTAATCATTGAAAATTATTATTTTATTTGATGATGGTAATAATAATAATAATAATAATAACGTACGTTTTATATTCAAGAGCGCCAGTAATTTACGAGCTTCATTATATTATTTCACTGTATAACTCTTCAGATTGCTTGCAAAATATACGCGATCCGCCGTAATATTATCATATTACACGTGAGTAAACTGCAATATATCTGGACCGGTTGTTTGGTATTTATAACGCCAAAAAAGGATAGGTTTTCAGCCGGGAACATAAAACGAGTTAGATCCATGTTTGTCGACCGCATTAAATTGTAGTGTATACTCATCATTACAATAATATATTTTATAATATTCTGCACGTTACCAGTTACCACTCACGGTTATTATTGTTTATGAAAACAAAATCTTTTTAAAATGTTATTTGTATGCAACACAACGTTTATGTTTATTACATATTATGTATTATGGAATATCTTTCGGTTGATCATGGTAACATTTAAATTTGTGTAAATTTAAAATTATTTAACTATGTAATAAATACTTTCAACATTACCTCTGGATTTATTATGATGAGTGATGACTAACCGTGTAAGGTACAAAATACATGTGCACGAACAATTAATTATATAATCGTGTCGAAGATAGCAGTTTTTTAATAATGTTTGTTACTCTGTTCTATGTCGTATGTAATATTGTAATGTACTCTATTGATACGTACCTAATATTATTATTACGTCATAAAGTAAAAATATCAAATTCTGATGAATAAAAAAAACAAAAATAATCATTGAATAACAGTATATATACAGCAAGAATACAATTTGAAGTCAAAATGTATAATAAATTAGGTACATTGTGTGTGTATAATCATATTGATGGCTAGTACTGGTTGGTTCATTCATTCATTGCGTTTCGGTAAACCAAGAGAAAAGTGGTTCCCTCGAAGTTGTAGATTTTAAACGTAGGTATCTATTTATTTTGTTCACGACGTATCCTAACTATAAAAAATTAAATGTGTGAACATTTTGTCAAACAATCGTTATATTATTATTGCACTCGTAATGTTATTATACGATTGTCGGATTGTGGCTGTCAAATTAGAAAGCTGCAGAGTTTTCACACATTTAGTACCTGTAGGTACATAATCGGTAAATTATTTCACACATTAATTTTATTTGTTGAGGGCATAATAATTTCTTTGTTTTTAGTAGATTCGCAGATAAAACAAAACACTTGTGTGACACTCGAGAGTGGTCATTTAAAGAAAACCTGTACCTATACATATTATTTTATTAATTTGAAATCTGTTGAAATGAATGTACTTTACTTATAGCTTGGTATATGAAGACTGAAGGTGTTAAATGACAATTGTTTTATATATCAGTGTCTGTATAAACGTCAATTTTTGATATCTTATTTACTCAATATTTAAATTCAAAAAGTAAAAAGTCACATGTTTTAGAGCTAAATATTGGACATTTAAAATAAAATATCGAAAATTCCCTCACATACATGCATACATCAATTTTTTCTCTTCAATTTGCACAGTAAGTGTTCATAATATTAAAATGTTACTCAGTATTCTATAATATTGGAATATAAAACTAAGTTTCAGTGTTTCACTAAAATTCACATTCGCAATAATCATTGACGCGTACGCGCACGTGCGGAAGAATTACGCTATTTATTATTTTTATACTCAGTAACTCACACTAATGATCACTTATTACGCTTACATACGACCCATTTGCATTCACATAGAGAATTGCCTATATTGAACTCCTTAGAAACGGTTTTCGGTAAGGAGTTAAGACTAAGGGCCTTATATTTTGTATTTTAGAAAGGGCTGATAGACCTCAATTTTTTTTTTGTATAACATACTCACACCATAAATCATAGAAAAGATATTCTTCAAATTTATTATTTGGTGTTGTCATTATTATTATAACAATAATATGTTTCATCATCAAATTGTTTTTCACTCATAGTTAGGTATATTATACGAATAAATTAATGATAAATAATCGATTTAGGATTAAAGAAATGTTTATTAAATTATTATTTTTGTCATCATACTCTATAAGCTATTTGGGAATACCGAATAAGCCAATAATTATTATGTCTTAATAAACATTACCTAGGTATAAAGTATTTTTTTTTTGTTAAAATTTTAATTTCCGAAATAACATAAGTAATTTTTAAATGTTAAAATGTTAAAAAAATGGAATTATGGTTATTATTGAAACAAATTTGTTATAGTGAGTGCACTCTATGTATTTTCGAAAAATCTATAACTATTTAATATAATATGATATGCATGATAGAAAAATTAAAGCAAGAAATTTAATTTTAATTCAATATTTCATTATATTAAGCGATTTCAGTTAATAAAATATTTCAATGCCTTGCTTTTTCAAACCTAAAAAAATCTCCGCTAGATAGCAGAACTTATTTTTTTGGCACTGAAATTGAAATAATTGATTTCAGAACCAGAGCAGCTCGACTCTATGATAGTGGAATAGGTCGCTTTGGACATTTTATAACAGATATCAGTTAGACTATCTCTGTCAAATAATTAAGTTTTAATGTTAACTTATAACCATATAGTAACTTAACCTCCGCTAGTTGAGAAACTTACTAAAATAGAATAAAAATAGAATGGTTGTTCAATAAAACATGTTAAATTATATTATATATAGCTACTCACTATTTCATAACAAAACGCAATTATTAAGAAAATAGAATCATTCTAAAAATGTGCGAAAATTATTATTGGCTTTCTCATAAAATAATGAATTTGTAGGATAATAAGCTGTCTTGGCAATACCGTATCTGACTATAAGTACCTTATAATATTTATTATAAGGTATTAATAGGTACCTAAATCGTATATTATAATATAATGCGTATTGCAGACACATACAAAATAACACGCCAAAGAGTTACATATTATTATTATAAGACCTATTTTAAATTGCGGAAATGAAAGTCACAAATGGCTACACGGAGAGTGTATACAGGAGACTTAACAATCTAATTTATTATCTATATCTGTGTCATTAATGCAGTGCCGAGAACAGAAAATCAAAAAAAAAAATTTCTTGGTAGTTTCGAGATACCGGTATAAAGATAAAAAAATTTGTACCAATAGACAAAGATAAAGATTAATACGTTTTTATCCAGATAATTGTCCATTCTGCAGATATATAGTAACCGGATGTTGATGATGTTTGGTTTTTCTTTATAAGAATCATAATATTATATATTATTATACAATGTCGATGTTGGCGCCAACTGGGTAACGTGCATATACCTCACATCATTTGAATGGAATGTGCAGTATGGTATAGATTGGTAACCGGTAAATCACAACTTTATGTTTCGCCTTCCATAATGGCGTGTACACACATGGTAGCTGTTACACGACATCTTATTAATATTCAAGTCTTCGTCGGGTGAAATATCAATACATATATATTATGAAGGAATCATTATACGTTTTAATTCGGACAAACAAACATTTATCCTACAAATAAAATAATATGTTTAGATCGAAATCGGCTGACACTGTGCGTAATTCAGTAAGTAGGTACATCCACGTCAACTGTAGTCGCGTAAAGTATTCGTATATAATATAGCCAGCGGTGGATTGCACATTTTTTTCCTCGACTCAGATTCAATATTTTTACACCGAACGTGTTTTCACTGCTCTCCAAATGGCGAATTCATAGGTTGTTAGTGGTAAAAAAATGGTTGGATAATTTCTAAAACGTTTCAAAACTATATACCTACCTTTTCCAGCCATAGGACATATTAATATTTTTTTGTGAATCACGTGATTCAAATACCATACCTTCTTCGAGAGTCCACCGTATATACATATATACCTGGTGGTGGTACCTCCGCATATACATTTTATAATGCACATAATATGTTGTAGGTATATCATTATCTATACTGGCGAAGGTAAGTAAAAGCGATCTCGGCGGACACGAATTGATGATTTTTCACCGAGCCCTCGTATAAATATAGGCAAGAAGGTATGTGGTACGTTAGCACAGGCATCTAAAAAAAAAAAAACTGCTCAAGTGTTGATTGTTGAGGGTCCATTACAATGCGGTCTAGGGTCGGTCTTCGGCGACAATTGTATTGTAATGCAAATGCTGAGTGTAGTGCCTAACATGAGTGTAATAAGTTTTGTGGTTTTTCAAATCAGTTAAAATGTCAATGTGTACTCACCGCAGACGTTCAGAGAGCAAACCTAGCTGGAAGGTATGTCGAGAAGATTTTAGGGTCGGCTTCTTGACACTTGTTTTGATTTACAACCTGTAATGTACTTACCTTGTATTATTTGCAGTGGGTACTAAATTTTCGTATTTTTTTTGATAAGCATATTATATAATATATTTTTCTGTTAAGTGATTTTTATTGTTGTTGTTGTTACATGTTGTATCACCTGCAAACAAATACCCTCTGTACAAAATATATGGCACGTTCAGAGCATCAATACATAGAATACATACCTGGAATATTAGTAAAGATAAATACATATTTTCTTTTCTTTGTTTGTATAATATAATATTGTAATTTAGTATTTTTGCGAAAAAATGTGTTGTTAAATAATAGAATATAATATGGTAATATAAAACTAAATTTAACAATAATTACTAAAATTGTCTAGCTCGTATAATAAGTAATGCCGTAATCCTATACCTTTGTTATGAGTTTGTCTATATTTTGTTCTTGCAATAACCAAAGTTATAACCAATTTTTTTTCTAAAAATGTTAAAAGAGTTGTTTATGTTTAATTTCTAAAGGTACTTTGATATTAGATATTCGTCTAGTATTATGTCTATGTTAAGTTTCAAAAGTAAGGGTATTTTTAATTATGTAAAGTACCAATGCTTTATAAAATAATTTTAAAAATAAATATAAATAGGTAATAAGTATAAATATTTTGTGTGGTATCTTGAGTTTTTTTTTTAAGGATAATTTTTAGTATTTTATTTGTTTTTTGTTTAACGGATCTATAGTTGTATCATACGCACCTCCCCGTACCAGTATTTAAAATGTATTCGTAAGTACTGTTGTATTTAAATACTAATTATTGGAAAACATATTTCCTAAATACCGATACGGGTCCTGTAATTCACGTATTAAATACCAGCTGCCGATTTGGAATGAACATTTGAAAAATGTCTTTAACGAGTATGCTCTCAGACATGCAGACGGCTCGCCGCGTACGAAAATAATGTTTAGTAAACGATAAAAACTGTCTCCGGCAGGCCGTGACAAACGCTGCCGACCGGACTTTCACCGGCTGTCTAGCACGCCTACGCGTCGGACGCGCATTTAACTCGATCGTCGTGGCAGCCGGTAATCGGTATTATTATTATTATTAATAGTAGTAGTATTATACACATGCACTTATAGTGTGTGCGATGCACGCGATTGTCGTTATGCGAACGGCGTCGAAATCGAAAAAAAAAATGTTAATTAATGGTAATAATAATACGGCGAACTGGCGGTATATTCGATGACGGACATGCGGCGACTGTTTAAAATATTGTATATTTAATGTATATTATTATTGTAATGTTAAAATATGTTTTCACTGGATAATTTCAGACTCAATAGCTTAATTTGTTTTCCTCGTCGTCGATTATCGAGAAAACCCGTTGGACAGTAATAAACTAATAAATAATTTATTATAGTAACATAATCATGTAGGAACATGCACACACACACACACACAAACACACACCCACCACTCAATACCCCTAATAATGTGGATAATAGCCGGTTGTAATATTTGTAATTGCTGGTGCAGGGGTACATAGGTACCTATATATCACATAAATTATAATAATACACGTACTTGGGTAGTTGGGTGTAGGACTTGCAGTAGTCCACCACAACATAACAGTTCTGATTTGATAATCTCAGTAGTATTTAAACACCTGAACACCTAGCATTCCTCTAAGCCCTAAGGAACCCAATTAGCTGTCTAAAGATAAATATAATATGCTCTGATTCATCTAGAGCCTTATCTAATCAACAACACTAGCAAAGCTGTTGGCTCTAAAAATTTGTTGCTGGTTGTGATACGGCTAAACGAGATGAATCCACAATACGCCATTTATTTCCATAGGTACAACGACGAAGTTCCGTTTTCCAAATGGGTTCAGAGTACAGAAAATCCAAAATTAGCACGACTAAATATACAACAAGTCACAAGAGCGTAGATCGTTCGTTATGTATTCAAAGCATTTTGATAATATAGTTGTAGAGAGCTGGAACTAAAAAACATAAAAGTTGGTTTGTATAATTTTACAATGAAACATAATTTGTGAGGGTGTTTGTCTTTGTGGTGTAAAATACAATGTTTTTTTTTTTAAAAAGAGGGATTCTAACTAGGTATATATTACCTCTATTTTATGTATATTTAATAATAATACATATTTTGTAACCAGTACAACATCTATCTAATTTTTAGGCTGTAAAAATGTTGCAATCTTCAACTATAATGTCGGATTTTGGTCGCATGTTGAATTTAGAAGCCAGAGGGTACCCTTCCATACCTTTCTGAATCACCAGGGATACTAAACAAATAAATGGAAAATTGATAATATTCGTACAACATACATTTTTACGATTTTACATATTTTTCATTATACTGTACTGGTCGCAACTTCGTTTGCCACCCCTAATATATGATACGCCAGTATTGAATCGAGGATGTTATTTTTTTTGTCAAAAATTAGTCCAACCTACCAGTGTTAATCCTGCATTTTTCGGTTTTTTTTTTTTAACAAGCCTATACTGCTTAGAATATATAATGTCATATAATTATAATAAATTAATGTATTCAAAAATACAATAGACATTCATGTATAGTATAGTACCTACGTGAGGTGTTAAAATAGAATGACTTAGAAGCTATAGGTAACCGTTCAAACTTTGATTTCAATGCATCAAAGTGTTTCATTCATATCTTTGACAATATATTTTCAGAATAAAAAGAAGTTCTCATTTTAGAGAAATAAAATAAGTTTGTGGCACCACGGTTCTCGTGTATTATGACGACGGCGTAAGAAATGTAGAGATAATATTTGATTATCATTATTCATTATAAAAGTCATTATAAGGATGCTGAAAAATCAAAATATTTGAAGTTTGAATGCATTTTATTATGTAGCGCACATACTGGGCGAGCACGCTTAAAAAATAAGATTCCATTTAATGTACGTTACCAAGCATGGCAGTATTTCAAGGAGTCTTGAACATTTTATACATTATGTATTTATATTTTATTTATACATTAATATCTAGTTATAATCAATTTGATTATAAAATATATGTATTTAAAAATAATGATATACCTACACGATATACCCATACATATATGTAGAGTTTGGTGAGTACAGTAGTGGTAGGTTATTATACGAAGAATTAATTTCCAATGTTTTTAATTGTTTAGATACAATTATTATTGTTTATTTATTATATTTATATAATTATATTTTATTATATTTTATTTATTTATTTATTTATTATTATTATAATACATTATAAAAGACTTGACGGAATCAACGGAGGCTAGAGACAGAGTCAATAAATAGATATTATGAACACTAAGTAGCCAGCGAAAACGATATACAGTCTTACAAGTGCGTAACATACCTAATTTACTTTCAGCAGTAATCATTTAGCTTTGTTAGTATTGTAATATGATAATGAATTTAACTGTAATTATTATCCAACTTCAAAGTAACAACATATTGTGTGGCCCCTCCTAATGACTCAAAAAATCAGAACTTGAATAAATGCATTATTAAAGGGAAAAGATGGCGGTGAGCATGCTCGGCGAATCACCCTGTATACAATGAATTTCGTTAGTTAATCAGTTAATCTTTAAAGGTGTATTGGCGTTAAAAAAATACATTTATTCAGTATTTGATAAAAAAAAACTTATTTTCCATGTATTTCTATATATATTTTTGAAATAAACCTGTATAATGGTCCTGTACAGTATACAATATACATATCATAACAACCTATACCTATGTGGTTAAGATTTTAAATTTAATGATTATAAATTAAAATTTGTTAATTTACCAGAGCGTACAATATAAATCTATCATATAATATACCTGCGGTATCGTATATAGCGGCGGCTCTTTTATTTTTTTTTCCCCGTCGCTAATTTAATTCCTTTCAATATATTTTATAGTATAATATAATATTAAAAACGTGCTCGATATCTTTATACAGGCAGTAGCAGCAGTAGCTGGTATGTGCATACCACCACCACCGCCGCAATAATAATAATAATAATAATAATAATAATAACGATAATGATAATAATACGTGATCTGTGTGCATATCATATTCAAATATCTAATCGACGGAATGATTTCACTTCCTCCGCGGTACATTTATTTTAATGCGTACCTTATAATATAATATTATATTAACGCGCTCATATCCGCTTGCACATATATAGTGATATTATTTTAACACACAGGATCGGCGGGCCCGATATAAAAAATAATTATTGCAATCGAAGCGGTTACCTACCATGTATTTTATATTATACAGCGTCGCCATTGGTCAATATAAACCGCGCAAAACACTAGATACACGCGGGCATAGTGTAATAATAGTATTATATTATTTTACGTACTGCGAGAGATATTATTCGCGAAACGGCCAGCCCGCGGGGCCGCCGCCGATAATTACGAAATTTCGCGGGCGGCTTACGACCCAATATTATTATTCATCTGCAGCAGCTATATAAGGCGGCGGTGTGAGTTAATTGGGTGAGGGGTACGGGGGTTGACCATTGGAGGTGGTTCGCAGATCGATTCGCAGCCTCTGAAACGATAATATATTTATAATGTATTTAACGTGTATACTGTATAGGTATAATAATATTATATGGGTACCGTGGGTCTTACGTTGATGTTGTGCGTGTTTGTGTTGTACTGGGGGCCCGGGTGTAGAGATTTTAAATGGGGGGGGGGGGGGGGGAGTTTCATTATTTTCGGGTGAAATAAAATTATAATTTTAGTATGTCATAAATTATAGACAGGCCTCACTATAGATATTAAGATAAGATTTGATAACAATATTAACAATGTATTTATAATATAGTAATGAATATTTTAAATTAGTAGATTTTTTTTATTTTCTATTTTTCTATGTAATATAATATTCTAAATTCGTTGCGTAACGTGCCTACACCACGACCAGCCAAATCGATAATATGTATGAACAGTAACCCCGCAGAGTACCTATACAAGAGATAATATTATACCTACTTTTCTTTGAATCAGGAAGTTTCTGCGAAATCGATAAATCCTTATTTTTTAATCACAAATATTACCGCATAGTATACCTAGGTCAATATGATTTATATTTCAAGGCGTCAGTAAACATTTAAGCGAAAATAAAATAAGCCCTTACATTTACTGCAGCACAAGAGTCCCCCTAACCTAATTGTACGGAATATACCTATGATTAAAAAAACATACACCGGTCACACACATACACACACACACACACACACACTCACACGTCTATAATTATTATTTATCTCACTGGTTTTAATTAAAACACGCACACGCATTTATGTACCTATAGGTAGTAGGTACACATAATAAATATTTTTATGGTGGACGAACATTGTGTTCATTCACTAGATTTGGATTATTCTCAAAATGTAGTATATAGGTAATACTATATGCCGCATTACCTACCTACCTACCTTCAGCCTGTACATACACACATATATATATATATATATGTAATGTGTATACATAAAATATATGTAACATGTATGTACACACATAATATATAAAATATGTATACATATACCAACTCGAGCGAATGTACGTGTCTCGTCGACCCGATCAGTGCCGGACGAGAAATCTAATTGACGCGTTTGTATATAATAATATATTATACTGTGCAGATAATGTGTATGGCTACGACGGCGACCGCTACAACAACAACAACAACAACAACAACAACAACAACAACGACGACGACAACAACAGCAACAACAACAACGAAGACCAAGACGACGACGGGGACGACGGCGTCCGGAGATTGGATATTATATCCCTCACTCTACATTGCGCGACGTCTGATCGACCGACACAAACGTTTCAGAAGCGGATGTCCACACGTCGTGGCAGTTAACGATTCAGATGAACGCATAATATTAATTGCGACATTGCAATATCTAATATAATATGTCATCCACGTCAAAGCTCGAAAAGAGCTTTCCTTTAAAAAGTGGAAAACCCAAATAGTTTTAAAAACTCCATACGAGTTTTTCGCAGGTGGGGCCCAGTTATCTTTTCGATATTGATTTAAATAATGACAAGGAAAAAATATTGATAATTTATATATCGTCGTAAACTTTTATTTAGCGGCGAACACAGAACACATTTATTAGCTAGTATCGTGGGTATTAACAACTTAGGTATGTATTATGTATAATATTATCATATATAGTGTTGATATCTTAGATTATATACTTAACTAAATACATATTATATTTATTAGGTATATATTATATAGTTGTAGCTATTTGGAATAAAAAGTTAGATAAAAATTAAAAAGGATAACGATAAAATATATGCTAAAAAAATGTACTATTTTTTATAAGAAAGTCGTTTTGCAACGACTTACAACTATATAAAACAAAAATATTTTAAAAAATCTTAAGAACTTTTGTAGTAAAGAGCGTCTTACTCGTTGAACGTACCACTCTGTGTAATATATTTTATTGCAATCACCAGACTATATCCTGCATCTAGTACCCATTACATTGTTAAGAGTTACTAAGTGGTTAGAACAATATTTTGTATTTTTTTTTATTAATAACACTTTAATTATTTGCGTAATCGTGTTTTTACATTGTATATAATATTATGTCTAACAACTTTAGAATCCTGCCAACTTCTTCTACCACACTTCTCATATCACTTTGCCCATGCAAGAATTATTATTATTATTTTAAGCTGTAGACTTTAACTACGGAGCCAACCCAGCGAGCTTTAAAAATAATTCGTAAATAGTTCTCTTTTTTTTTCTACATATATAGGTACCTATTTGTGAAGGAGAGCTGACAGTAGTTGACAGATTTATTTTTTGAAAAAATGGGTTTGACCACAACTTACGAAACGCCAACACAGTTCTGTGTAAATTAAACTAAGGTTTATGGTGGGGTTTGGTTTGCTTAGCGGAGAAATAGTACGGCGCTAAATTCAAATACGAACATTACGAATCGTCTATATAATATTATTATACTTATCTTAAACCTGGGCTATTGTATATTAATTAACGACTGTTATATATATATATACCGTGATATTTATACCTACCTATATATTTTATACAACACTTGTTGATGCAATATAATATAATATGAAACGTCACTTTTAATTTATACTTATTTTTATTACCATACATCAATATTATTCAGAATCATAAATGGATTAAAAAAAAAGTTCTCATTATACATAGACAAACTGTGACGAGTAATAAATGCATTGGAAATGTCATTGCCCTTTTCGATGAAAAGCTTAGTTATTTGTGAATAATAATAATATATACCTACTTACGTGTATGTGTTGCAAAAACGAGTTTTGCACTTTCTAACCGCGCGATTTACGAATCATACCTATGCACAACAATGCACCTGCAAGGCTTAAATTATATTTAAATCGTTGACATTTCGAAAATATTATTATCAAATACGATGTTACAATCTTATCATAAACATTTTTAAAATGTGACATTTATTATTGCACGCGATTGCTATTAAAAACACCTCTGACAGTCTGCAGACCTCATACGAATCATAAAGTGAGCTTAAAATGACTTCAGCCATCATAAAATATATTTATTTCAATAGAAATCTATATTAAAATTGTTTTGGACTTCTTTACCATGTTTGTAGTATTGACTGCGCTGCAGCGTAAACACAGCGAAAGCAGTAGAAACACAAGTGTTATTACCACAGTTTTCAAATACACTTTCATAATAATGTTCGATCGATATTCGCGAATTATAGTATGAAAAGTATACAAATAGATGTACATATCAGTAGCATATTTATAAATCGTAAACGCGTGTATGGCACTTGGCACTTTCAGAAGAAAAGTTATCTTCGCTATTAGGTTATTGGAATTTGAGTCGAAACTCGAAGACGGTAATTTGTTCGCACGTCGGGTGCGGTGTAGGTTTTAGTTTTATTTAAGTGGCCGCAGTGGCAGACGGCAGGTCTACCGTGTTTTTTTTCTTCAATAATTACTTAATAAATGAACAGTTCACGACACGTAAGTAATATCCATTAAATTAATGTGTTTCGTGTCTTACACTCCTTACTAGTCCGACGCAACCTGCAGCTTCTTTGTGAAATAACAGTTAACTGAAATAGGCAACACATTATATGTGTCTCGCCATCAACGACTGCACTAACAGAGCAGAAGGAAAATAAGAATCGTTACAAGATATCGGTCTACACTGTCTTAATCCGTTATACTAGTTGTTTGAAAATTATGTGGAATACAAGTATACATTGACGTTTTAAATTTCAAAGTTGTTGTTCAAGTCGGAATAGTGACTGAGATATCATTGCATGTGACAACATAAGTGTACTTACGGTTAACAAGCTTATGATAGTAAAAGGAAATACCACAGTGTATGATGTTGGCCAACACAAATGAACACTATTCATTCTTATATTTCCCGGATGAGTCTAAGGATATTTTTTCATATATAAGAAAAATAAAAATAATAATTACTATTGAGATTGGCCTTTTCGATATTCAATGTTTTCTTCTTAAACTATAACCAATAAAAACAGATGATCATGAACGGGGTCTAGTAATTACTTTTATGATTTCTGACAACTGACAATAGCATCAAACGTACTTTTCGTAAATATTTGAGGTGTACTCGGTTGATCAAAAATATTGGTTTAAATTCCAATCTTCCTAAACTCCAATACAGAAACAGCTATCAAAACAATAATTGCCTTTATACAGGAGGCTGGCTTTATTATATAGTATATATATGTACTTAATTGTCTGTTAATCTTAATTTTATATTGTTTTATTCTTATTATGTAATTGTCAAGCTATCATAGTTGTACTAGCGGCTTTTATAATAAAAAAAAAAAAAAAATTCCAATCCGAAACCAAATGTCTACCCTCCGGTTCTTGGTACTGATACCGTGGTACCGGTTCTACATGTGTATTAAGCAACAAAAAAAGGCATATTATATTATGTATTAACTTTATTTATTTGTAAATTAATTTATAAGTTTCGCTTTTGTTTCACAGATTTTAGTTTCTGTAGTGTTAATTACTGTGCGAAGAGTTAATTTTTTTTCTTATCATTTTCTGCATTGCTCCTTTATTTTTAGCTGATTACATCATTACTTCATATTGATGATTGATCAAAAATTTTATCTATATGAAGTTTTGAGGATCCAATTATCTTGATATACATAAAAAGCTACCAAAAACGAAAAAAAAGTTTTTGAATTAAAGCTTGCAAGATTGTTTTAGACGAAAAAAATATATTTTTTATCTGACGGGTGGTGTATGATGATTGCATAGTATTTATATACTTGGATACAAAATACGTGTACTATATGGTGATACTACTTGAAGATATTGCAATTCCAAAACTTCATAATGTTAAGTAATAGAATAAAAACATTATTATGTTTAGGATTAACGTGTTTCACGTGTCTTATGGTATAATAAGAAAGCAATTTTGTAAATCTCTTATAACAAGTTGAAAAAGGGATCAGAAACAATAATGAATCTGAATCGATTAATTATGATTTTCAAATAATATGTCGTTTTAGTTTCTCTGATATATTTATTCATTTTTTCTTTACAGTTACGAATATTGTTAACCGTTTAAATCCTGTAACTCTTTTGTTTTCAGTAGATGGATTTTTCCCATTTCACTAATACAATACACAACAAGGAAAGTAAATTACATAGGTAGATCAATACGGTTAATTATACACACATACCTGGTTCTGGTACATATCATAACGTAATATATTCTAATATAATTGACTGTATTATATAGGCAAATCTTTTAGTTGAGGTAATAGATTGCTTGTGTCAAAATTAAAACTGTGTTCGTCGTTTATTTAGAGCTATGTATATTTTTAAATTTGTTCTATACTTGCTGTAGAATAGATGCTACAATTACCAGGTATGTACCGTAGGTACGAATCTGTGCAGAACAATTGAGTTTCTTAAAACTTCAAATACAAACCACGAGCTGAAATATTATATCTATTAAATAATAATATCTTCAATGAGACAATGCACCGCATTAATGTTGATGCGGTATAGCGGTGCTCAATTATTATTATTGCGACTTTCATATTATATTATTATGAATACTGTCAATTGTCAAGTATTTAGTATTTTGACAGTTACAAACGGTTATGCGTTATTCAAATATATACGATGACTGCTGTTCAAAATTTGCGAATTTAATATTTTTCTTGTATACTCAAAATAATAAAATACTTATTTGTAGGTATAATAGGTACGATATTATAATATTATCACAGTCAAGCCACAGTGCCGCACAATATTTGATATACTAATATGGAGGAAATGGCTTTATGAAAGCCTCATCTTTGAAAATTAGATGGAACGGAGTTAAAGTTTATTAATGATGCTAAAATCTGCATTTATAAGAATGTTTATGGATACAGGTAGGTACCTATATTTTGTTTTAATGTATTGTAAAGAAAAAAAAACGCACTTATGCAAATTGGAAAGTTATAGCAACTTGTAGGTATAGTATATTTGCGAAGAAATCCGTATTTAAAATTTCAGCTAAGCAAGTTTATTCGTTATAAAGGTCACACTACATGTTGTCAAATTTCGAAGGTTGTTCGTATGAATTTATTAGCGTCTGAATGGTCGTGCATTATAAACATTGAATATATTACAAAGTAAATAAATAACATAGTTATAATATTATAATACGTCTGTAGGTATTGTGTTAGGTAGATATCATGTTTAGGCAATATAGTGCACGTATTTTTAGTATCTGCAACATAAAAGAGGGTAACATAGGTAAGAATAAACAATAATGGACCACCAAAAAGGTCATCGGCATTAGGCAGAGTATTATAATCGAAAAAGAAACTTGTGTTATTTTTAAACATGAACTGTACGATAATTCTATTGAACAACAAATTAATGTTTGTTTTGAAGCTAAATCAATACCATGTGTGATAATTCAATTGTAAATATTAGCGTGTTTAAATGATTTGTTGAGAACTTTGAAACTGAATGTGGATAAATATCATTATTCTTTGGAAAATAAAATCCCCAGTAGGTACAACAATTAATGAACTTCTATATACTTTCTGAATGATAGTCTAATAGTTTTAAATTTTAGTAACAAAATTTAAAAAATATTAAGGTAAAATATATAGGTAACTAAAAAAAATATATGTTTTTATGAACTGATTATGTTTAGTTAAATTTAACGTGTTTGTTGTTTTTTTCAATGTGAGTGTAATTTATACAGTGTTGTTGATTAATTATTAACGTATTAATCATTGTATATGTTTTATTATTTGTGAATTCGTTAAATTATAAAATTTGATTAAATTATCAAACAACCTCTTCTAGTATGTTGTGAATTTGAAGCTGTTACGTTCTAAGCGTACTAATTTGATTAAATTTTATTCTGGGGAATTTTTCTGCAATTCGATTTTTTCACAATAGTTTTTACAGTCATTGTACATTTTTTGCGCAGGTAATGTGCGCGTACTACTTGCACATTTACAAATTTCACTTTAATACGATCGCAGGCACCTACAACCTACGATTCAATGCCATATCTAAACATTTTACAGTTGCGCGTGTTTTTTTTCTTCATGTTATACGCTCATTAAAATATTATAATATACTGTTAATACTCACTTATAATCGCGTATAGGACGGCAGTACACGTCACAGCTGATATCTGAATAGGAATCGGAAACGGAGACTCATAGGGCATATATATTATAAATATCTTTACAATTAATCTTCCCAAGCAAAATAGTATACAATATAATATAATATAATAGTCACAATATCTTACATGTGTTTTAGCTGTCCGTCGTTTCTTCCGGACTTTATCACTCGGTGTGTTTAGTGAAGTTCTCGACAGTGAGGGCAAGACAACTTCAGTTGCACCACAAACATATTTTATGACGGTAGTGGGAGGGAGAAGGCGGAGGTGTCCCACACAACATGACATGATTTCATTGCGATTTGTTTTCATCAATATGATGCATAAAAATTAATTTCCGCCCATCCTTTATGCCTGTTTAAACGGCTGGGTCGATTTTTATGACACTTTTTTGTGTGCACTTGAGTGGGGTTCCCTGGATGATTTAGATTCACGATTGCACCCGGTAAATCCAAAGCGAGGAGGTGCTCAAACAGGGATTTTGAGATTTAAGAAGGAAATGTTTGTTTATAAATGGTTTCTATTGGTGATAGGAGAAATATAAAAACAGTAAATAGTCATGTATAAGTCATGTATACATTAAATCATACCCAAAACTATAATTCTATTAAATAGTTATAGAGATATTAAGTCGCTTGTTTTATTATTCTAATGATTACATCGAATTGTATCAAATTATACTAAAAATTGTATATGAATCTAACGATTCACCAACATATAGAAACCAAAGAGCAAAATCAATTTAAATTTATCACATTCACCGCCAGGAGCGAATTTCTAGTAAACAGACCCATAAAAAATTACATTTTAAAAATTTCGATAATAACTCTATCTGGAGGCAAAATTTTAAACTAACTAAATATACCATATGCGTGACAAAGAAGTGAACTTGTTAAATTTATTTTTACACAAAATTTGATTCAGAAATGAATTGCAGACAAGAGCTTTTAAAAGCTTAAAAGAAGTAACAAATATGGGTAGGTATCTAAACGTATATAAAACAGCAGAAGACTGATTTAAAAAAGTATTTAATAATTTGATATTATTAATTTTTAAAATATCATGTGAAAGATTGAAACATTACGTTAATTAACATAAATTGAAATTTCAAAGAGAATACAACTAATTCGAATAAAAAAATCTGCATACACAATTTATAATATGTAATATTGCAGTCTCTGATTCCATTCCAATATACTTTTATAGTTAATAGGTATGCATTTTGTTTTACTTTTTTGAAATGCTTTTTATTACTCTTGCCTCAAGACCTATAGTATTCTTACACAGTGATAACGAATTGTTTTTCAGTTTCCATAACACTTGATATTAAAATATTCATCAAGTACTTATATTTATAAATATATGCATAGTATGTATGAATGCATTATTTTACAGGCTAAACAATTTACAGCCATTCGTGGTTATAATATAAATTAAATATTATATTATTTCCGAACAACGTAAATGAATAATTCCTATTACATAAATTATACTGCAGTCGCAACCGAAGTGCAATCGTTTAATCGTACTCTGACCATTTTCTAGCCATTCTAGGTCTGACATGATCTCTTTTGATAACAATCTGCAACTGAACCTACATCGATTGCTATACAATTATTATTATCCGTAACTATAAAACGACTGTGTTATAGTAAATTAATATTAATTTCTATCTAAATTATAATCTAAACTATAATACATTATTAAGTATATTTTATTGTGTGCATAATAATAAATACACCACCACCACCACATTTTATCCGTGAGACAATAACATAATTGTCTCACAATAACCCACCTATCCGTGAGCTGCGTCCGTTATTTTTTTTTGTAAAATGTCATTTTTCAAGACAGCGGCTATGGTTATCTGCAAAGAGAACACGACGTGTAAAAATAAATAACTCAAAATAAAAAGTGAAATCCAAACGGGGTCGAACACAATATTGTATTATTGTACACAATATGATACTCGAACGGCTTGAGAGATGTGATAATGGGAAGCTAATCGCGCCCAACGGACAATGGTAAATCGTCTTCCAGCTGCAACCTTGCAGCAGCAAACGTTTATTTTATTCTATTTTTTTTTTTTACTTTCTAACATAACGAATTTATAGAGGAGAACATTCGTCCGTGTACCATTCCGATAGATATGTAGGCTGAGTGAAAGCCAGCGCCCGCCCGGCAGTATACCTACCTGTACTCAGAGCAAATCCCAATCAATCAAAGATTAAATATGTGAGAAGATGATTGAAAAATAAACATGGACGAGGTCACGATGGATACGTATATAATACGCGTTCGCAGTGTGCGCTAATACCGACGGGTGTCCGAGAGCACGATTATTCTAATATTATTATAGTGTCGACTATGATGTATTCCAAGTCGCCGGTGTTTATATAGTTGAAACAAAAAAAATTATGCGGACTACGTTGACGTTGTGTTTTTATTTTTATAATATATTATTATGGCTAACGGATATCATCACGGGGACACCATCGCGTAATGTTAGACTATTTTACGTGACCATATATAGGTATAATAATCCGATGACTTATTTTTTAGACACTGCAGCAGTCATTGTTAAAATAAATTATTAAAAACAACACATTGTAAAGTTTATATTACTCGCAACGCTCAGTTTTGTTCATATTTTTTTGCGGTAGCGTCGTCCATCGGAAATATAGTTTTATGAAATTAAATAATATTCTGAGGAATATCGTTGTATAATTTTTAAGGAAAAACAAAACCCGGCGCCGGTACATAGTTTTTAAAATATATTTAAGTTTTTCCCAAAACACTGAACACTCGAATCGACCCATTATATTGTTAGCATCGAAGCCACGGATATTATGACGGACATGAGCACACATACATTTGTTCAAATATTTTATCCCTGCGTTTGTCACCGTTTGAACACTATATAGGATACATCTAGCACCGGAAACTCGAAATCCGAATAAATGATTAGAGTGCAAAGCTCTGAGTTTAAAAAGAAACGTAATAATTATTAATTTATGAAAACTATGTTATTATGCCATCATTCTCGTCGATGTCACGCGAAAGACTAAAACGTACACTGCAGCAGTGCACCTGATGGCAGTCAATAATTGCTGCATGTGTTGACTGCGAAAGTGTGTTTATGTATTATAGTTATCAATTATTAATATTATTCTTCGTTGAAGATGAGAAGTCCGTGTTTATAATAATATCAGACTATTATTCGTCCCGTTACTCACATCGTCCGATAATGTCTTAACTTTGTTATGATATGGCTATATTTAAATTTTCCTATACGCCTACCTATAGACGTATAGGATTATAATAAGCCTGCTCAAGAACGAATTAATGTACATAATATTATTATGAAAGTATGTAATCTATTGGATTAAGAATATTGAAAAAAAAACCCAATTTACTTAACTTCTTTAAGTACAAGTGTTTTTAACGGTTCATTTTTTAATAGTTAAAAAAAAATAATTTTTGTTTATCCGTGGGATTCTTCATAATATAATATGCTTCATGGGTGACCACATGCCTGTACGACGTGAGTGTCGAGCGTTTGTCTGCGTAAACTGTGACATGCTATCCCACAACTTTGTCAAAGTCGAATTATGACCAACGTAAGAATTAATTTATGGTTATGGAAAAGGAGGTAAATGTGGTGTTAGTAAACCACTCATCGTAACGCGCTAGTCACTAAATTTCGAAAGAACCTTATCAACAGGTAGTTATAAATAATACAAATCGAATGTATCGTACAACTTGTCAGTAGAAATACAGCTGGTTATAAAACGATGAGTTGTGAACTTCTCTTGCGTTCCTTTCGGTTAAAAACATAATATGACGTATACCAACACTATTACCATTGACTATTATTAATTATATAATGTACTATTTAAGATCAATGATATCATGTTATGTTATTTAATAATTCCGTGAATACCTTATTGCTACTGCGGCAGGTAGGAAAACGATTTTGATCCATAACTACGCGGCTCGTATTTATCCACCGTAAAAGTTTTTTCGAAGATTAACTATTATCTACTGAAGGCACTATACTAGTTCATTGAATATGGTCGACCCGGAAGAAGATGAAATGTTCGAATGATGCGACGGGTGGGTCCGGTGCAATACCTACGTACGTCACTCCTTGTATAAATGTGGACTACGCTCGTGGACCACGTGCGGTCGAATTAGCTTACTCACCGATGGTTTATTTAGGTGTAGAGGTGTATAAATCACACGTTTGATTATAATATTATACATTTATACGCGCCCAGTGTAATTTCCAAAGAAATACTATCGAACACGCGTCGCTGTCGAAATTATAAGTATAATAGGTAAAGTATATGATTTAAGACGATTTTATTACTCGCATGGATATTATTATAATATTTACCTTTATCTTTTAAATTATAAGTCATAATGTATAAATGTATATACTGTCTCGCAATAATGTTCAAGCTTACAATACATATATACATATATTGCATATTGTACTTTGAGCAAAATAACGGTCGTTAATCAGTATTTATGTAAACGACGAATGTTCGCGCTATAGCACCATAAAAAACAGATGTATACGAAATTGTGCAAATCCAGTATTATAGGATAAATAATATACTTAACGGCGAACGGCGGTCAGATGAATGTCATGTCGATATTATAATGTCGACCATTAAGTCGCGTGAAATTTAATCCGCGAGAATTGTGCTAGTGGTTCGTGTTTGGAGTGTCCTAAAAACAAAAATAATACATTGATAGTTGTATACGTTTACTACTGTAAAACAAACACTGATCGCGTAGAATATTATATGCGTATAAATTACAATATAATATATTATTGTGAGCTCGGTTTCTCGTATTTACACGATTGTTATTTATCACGAGAGTGGCGGAAACAATAATGTGAATATGTGATTATACTATTACCGCGCATAGGTCTGACTGTTATGATAATATGAGCAGCGACGGATCTAGAAATGACCCCCTCTCCCAACGGTGGACTCGATCAGCGTTTCTCAACTTGTGGTACGCGGAAAGCTCATAGGCTATGAGCGGAGAAAATCTCCCTTTCAAAAAACAAAAAATGGAACGGAACATTACAGATGCAACATATTATTTGGCTTATTTGATATTAATAACAATATAAATAATAATTTTACATGTTTCAATTTCTTTTTGTGCACCAAACGTTATATTGTCATAATTTCGTAGTCCCTAAAATATAAAATCCCATACGTACGTGTAAAATAACGTACACATTTTTGATGAACAAATAAAAAATGGTTATTTTGTCGAGTGGTGCATGGAAATTTTAAAACTGTGTGCTGTGTAGGTGGTATACGATTATGAAAATACTGAGAGCCACTGGATTAGATAGATATAGGCAGAAGAAGTCTCACTACCATGGTGACAAATTGTTCGGGATAATTGTTCGTTTCATATCTTTACTCCATAGTGTCATACAACTCATACGCAATAAGAATATGACAAATTTTATTTTAATTTACTTTGTTCTTCAAAATTGTTTTCCAATTAAAACACAACAACCGAGTATAACTTAGAGTTGTATAATTTTATTATCATTCCGAAAACTACATGTTTCATTTATCGTTTAAAAGTATAAAAATATTTTATGAATAACTACTGTGAATATACAGACATTTGTCAGTATCGCATGTTAATTCGAATAAAAGTTATTCTTATTACCTGCATGAAACATTCACTCAATTAATGTAAGTAATAGGTAAATTGCATTACTGGTAAAATATACCGAGATCATGGCACAGCATATTATGCAGCAATTACAAGTCATAATATAATAATTATTACATTTTTGTTTGGTTTAAGAAGGTGATAAACACATTTGAAATATCGTAGGAGCTGTTAGTTCGGAGACTATAAAGGTAAAGCATACCCTTTTTTTTCTTCACATATATTAGGTACATTATATAGACACGATAAAGGCTTCTTTAAAAGAGTACAGACAAATTTAGCGGATTGAACGGTATCGATTATGCAGAAGACGACGTGACGCGGATTTAGGTGCATAACAAACGAGTGGTATCGTTTGCCGGCTTATAAATAATACAAAAATGTATTATATTATAAATAAAAATATATAGAGTCGAGGAATCACGTGTGCGAGAATTTGGCGTTAAGAAAAGGCGTGTATATCTGAAGGATTTTCGACCGCGGTTGTACACCGAAATCACATTAAAATATGCCGCGTATCTCCGCAGATCCACCGCGATTAGAAATTAGTAATGCGCATAGGTATACCTACACGCTGACACTTAGTATGCGTATATTATGTTTTTACACACACGCATATATATGTATATAATTTTGATGCATTAACGGGAACACCTTATAAAATAAATTAGCTACACAAAACACACACTCACACGCGCCCATCGCCGTCATACACGTATTTGTCACTATAACCGATAGGCGTGGTCCTGTTGTTGCGAATCTGCCGCGGCCCGAAGCTGCCACTGATCTGTATAATATTTGAAATCGGGCTCGCATCGATTTGCATGTCGTCCGAAAAGGATATTGGGGACACAGTCGACGGGTGACTCAAACGTCCTAAACACACGCGCACTGTGTATAACGCGTCGTGTAAATAGGCTGCTTATGAGTATGTGCAGCGACTACGATAGAAAGTTGTGAACACATTTCGGCTGTTTGTCGTAGGTATATCGTGCGTGTACGTACAATGTGACTACTACAATTGGCACGTCATAATCGAATTCTGTGCAACGAAAAAACAAAAGTCACACGCTATATTGTGGTAAACGCGAGGATATCATAGGTACCTCTATTCGTTTCATAAGCTTTAATTTATTTTATTACAAAAATTAATAAATTCAACTTTATCGTTATTATTATAGGTATGATAACATATCGGCGTTGGTTTAATGTTGATAATAGGTAGGTATATAACAATGTGTCGTATAGAAATACGCCGTAATTTCCGACTACCTACACAATGGTTATAAATCATACAATAGGTCTTCGACTCCCGACAAATTGCGGACAAGACTTATCGATCTGCGTCATGAAGGGAAATACGCAGAGTGATAGTGTTGGATAGAACGGTGACCGTGAAAACATCGTTTTTATAAAAAAAAGTACCCACTAGAGCATGTGTAATATTATCGTACGGAACCCGTTTGAAGATCCCTGGAGGGCTGTGATCAGCTGTAGCAGCTGCAGCAACGTCAGAGATCGTCGAGTCATGAATATCGAGACTTTATTAAAAAATCGTCCTGTCCTACTCGCGTGTTCCTGTACATTCATTTTGAGTAAGACTAAACAATAAACTTTGTCCGTCGAATTAATCGCGAGGCGCAGCGTTTTCGTTGTCACAGTGTTGCGTAGTTTCAGCCGCTTGATTGGGTTCCCGAATATTTTCACAACACCGACACGAAAACCTCTTTTTGATTTTTCAGTGACAATATCATTCTATCCATTAAATAGGTGTGCATATTATTAACTTCCGAGTTCTCATTTGAATGGCATTCATATGGAAATGTATCTGTAATAAAGACGTACTATACCAATTAAAAATTAAAATATAATGCTTTCGTCGAATTTATAATGTTTTAAAATTATAATGAATAATATAACGAAGTGATAAATGAAAACGATCAAATACATTGAAAAAAAATATGCAAATACATTTGAATTAGTTAGATAAAGGCCGGTAAAATTATTTACTTTCGTATACTAATGTACAATATAAATTGGACGACCATATTAAATTATATACTATTATTCAATCTCATATTTTAAAAAATAGGTATGAAAAATTATGTTAATTTGCAACTTAATTTTTACTTTCAGTCATTAGAACACATGCATATCATTAGCATGTTTACTACGTATTTGTGTTCTATAGCTTATAATTTGAAAACTTCATAAATATTTTGTTTTACTATAGAAGGTGTTATTATATTATACACGTTTGTCTGTTTCATTAGAAAAGGTGAATAAGTACACTTTTTTCTCGCTAATCGACTCTATAGTCGATACTTGTGTAGCAAAACTTATATGAAAAGGATTATAATTTGATATACAGCTTCCAATTATCAATTCCATTGTAAAAATAAAATCAAAAACTAAAATTAATTGACGACGGAATAAAAAGTTTTTGGGACATTGGATACAAATTATCATCCGGCACCATAAATAATTAGGATATAATCCGTTTTGTATTCACATTTTGAATGAGCATCGTTAATGCAGTTATAATACTATTTGCATTATTATAAGTTCATATACGTAACATAATAGGAAATGGAAATCATTTCTGAGATTGGCAAATGAAAATTGTTTAATGATGTGATTTTCAAAGAGAAATCTGCTGTGAAAATTCATCCTACCATAGAATATATTATCAATATATGTATTACATTTTACTATTGAAAATTTGATTTTGTCATGGTACCGCGCGTAATGTATATTTTAAATAATGTTATTAGTTGTGCTTTTTTAATGCGTGCACAATACTTACACGGTTTTTTCCCAACATTCAATTTATGTTTACAAATTTTAATTAGAAATATACATTTTTGTTTTAGTACAGTGAAAATGTTCACACTTCTAATATTGTATAAATTGCTACATTACGACACCTTTAATTTATTTTCCATAGATATCGTTTTGTAGGTTTAAATCATATAATAATATATAATTTACCTGTTTAGTCTATAATAAATATTTATAATTATTTTTCATGTACACCCGCTTATAGTTGATGTTTAACACGTGTCCCGGTGTACCTACTATAGGTAAGGTATTTAAATTTGTAAGTTTTTAACTTTCTGGCGGTCTTAAATGTTTATCCACCTTCAATTGAAAGATTAGGAAGGAAGGTATAGCACATTCAATAATTTCATTCATTGTATAACGATACAGTTATATTTTCAAAACAATTAAAATAAAATTATTGTAAATCGTTTATTACTTATTAGTTATTACTTATTAACTATTATTATCAGAAGATTTAAGGGAGCAATCGTGTTACACTTATCTATAATGGGTAAATGGGCACTAAATAGTAACTTTCGGCGTTACGGACTTCAAAGTGGTTATTAAAACGAAAAACATAATTACTAAATAATAATGGCTATTGGCTCTAGCTTACAAAAATGGTAAAAGAAACTTTCGTTTTTTATGAATATAATAAACCATAATATAACTATACCGCGTATATTTATTTAAAACCTCTAGATTGATTAGGAATATTAACACCATTTAAGCGCGATGTGGCTGTTAACTTTTGAGTATCAAAGTGTAAAAATATGTTTTGCAGTATGTCGATAAAACTTTGATCATTACGGTCGAAGTGACGAAAAACTTTTGTATTTTAACATTTTCAAAAATTTGCAAATAAAATATAATAGATATAGGTGTAATAATATTACAATGTGGTACTCATTTTGAACCAATAATAATACCAATATTGTTAGTAATAATAATATTATACATTAAAGTCTATAGAGAAAATATCTCGACCGTTTTTTAAACAGGTATATATTTTATTGATGCACCTTCAACTTGTATATACTATATCATATTATATGCACTGCACATATTATACTGTAACTCATCGCGAATATTTGCGACACGTTCATGAACATGCATGGTGCATTGCTCATGAGTGATCAAGAAACTATGAATGGGCGGAGGAGGCATACTATTATAATGGGTTAATGTGTATTATAAATATAACATATAATATGATATCCAATACCCATTATAATGATCACTTTGTAGCGTTAATACTTATTATTATCTTAAGATATTCTTCGGCGACTACGACAAAAGCAAAGTTCAAAGAAAACATCTCTTACTAAAAGTTTAATTATACGTTCCTCCCCTCGCCAGCGAGGTGTTATAGACAGCGGTTAAATAAACTTCTTTGATAAAGTCCTTTTTTGTAGAGCAGTATCATGGTCGGGTACTTCTTCGCCGTATCCCCCCGGGCTGCTCGGCCCGCTCGTTCAAAAACACATTAACATAATATAATTAATAAATAATATCATAACCATTTTACAGTCCTATGAACAGTAGCTTAGCGTTAAGATGAGTTTAATTACGACGCGCGACGTCCGAGCGGGTGAACCATTGCAATATTATGGAATGTATACTGCAGATAAATGATGACAAGCTCTACATTATGATGTCATAATTTTCAAAAGAGTTCTGGGGTCAATTATTGTGGACCATACGAGAATGACGGCATCAAACTCATATGTAAGGTTCAGATTTTTGATTTTTCACATTTTGGGCTTGGCTTACCGAACGTAACGGAAACACAATAATAGAAATCTGTATACCTGTCTGTGTGGGTATATTATGGAACTCAATCATACAAATGTTCATATTTCGGATGATTAAAGTTTAGTACAACAGGTATTACCTGTATATATTTATATTTGTTGGTCGTTTTTAAGCTAACGTGTATGTACGTATATGTCATTCGACAAATCATAAAGGAGGACATACAAAATACAAATTGAAAGATGATAGGTACGTACTAGGGTACCTATAATATTATTACAGCTCAAGTTGATTAAAAAACAGTAAATATATAATGTACATTGTGCGTATGTATTAACTTTAAACTGTACACATATCTGGACATGATTATTATAATGAGGTCTGCCGTTTCAGATGAAGCAAAGTGAAAAGAAAAACACTGAAAACTAATAATAATGTGCACAGTAATCGACTTTTGTGTTATTTGAATTATCTTTCACTTTTAATGACTAGTTAATTCGTTTTTGTTAATAATATAATAAATGTAAGTGCCTATCCATAATTTATTAAAACTAACATAGAAAATATCCGTTTCGTTGGTTTTCGGTCTGATAAAACGAGGTTTTTGTTACAATAGTATGTAATAATTACGATGGAAACTGTGAACTATGGTCCGTAACAGAAAGTTTTTCTTCGTTTTAGCTTACTACTATGTACCTTCATGTATACTGCAAGATTTCTCGCTAATATTTTGTAATTTTTGTATGAAAAAGGGTGACTTTTCCTTACATGAAATACAATCAATTTTTTTTAATTAAATTAAATTATTATTTAATTCGATGGGTTGAAATACAAATGTGTTAAATATTGAAATATATTGTATTATTTTGGAAAAGTCTGTAATTATCAATCTATGTACTCGAATATAGACAATTATATTATATTTTAGAAAATCAAAATATTTTTTAAATTATAAAAATAATAAAAATTGGAACATTAAGAGGATGCCAGTACACTTTTTGTTTTCTCTCTCGGACCCACGTGCAAAAACGTGTTATTACATTTAATATTGGAATGAATTTATCTATTATCAAACTTTAAGTTATGAACATTACCTAGTCCCTACATTGGTTATTTTATGATATATCATATGTATTTTAATTTTTAAATACTTCCAAAATTATATAAAAATTAAAATATCGTGAAAAAGCAAACGTATAGAGACACAGTTAATATTTTTAGCTTAAAGTTTGATTGTAAGTGAATTCACTATAATATTAAAATTTAAAAGTAACAACACAGTTAGAACTGCTAAACACAAATGTCGCTATTTTGGGCGTGGGTCAGAGAGAGTAAGTGAATGGTTCGCTGATATCCTCTTAAAGATATTTTCTTGATGAATTGTATGAACTAAAATTTAAATCACATTATTTGGCATTATTGTTAAGAGACAAGAACAGAAGTTTAAAATGTGTTGTTGTTATTAGTATATTTTTGTTTATCAGTTTTGTACGTTATAGTGTTTAAAAACCATTGTTCAAAAAAAATACTCATTGAATATTTCTACACAAATATGCCTAAACGTTTCAATTTAATTAACAATTCAAAAAATAGGTATCATACTGAGAATAAACGATTGAATAACAATAAAAATATATCACTAATCTTTATTGGACGCTATTATTGTGTTTAAATAATTAACGTGTAATCAATAACGAACCAACCTTCACAGTATAATTATTTTTGTTTAATTTATACTATACAAACGATTAACGAAGAGCTTGAGATTAACAATGGCACGATTTTTTTTTTATTGTACAGACTATAACGTTTTATACCTATGGTTTAATGGTTACTATAGAACATATAATTTCATTAATATCATATTTACAGGCGTCTTCGTACCGTTTACAGACGACACACTTATCGTATTCATATAGCGTTAAGTGTTAGAGTATTGTGTGTGTGTATTTTATAGAATATAGGTATACCATGCCTGTAGCATTACAATTTAGAATCAAATATTGAAATACATATTATTCAAACGATGCCTGTTTGTATATTATTTTTAAAGAATAATGTTTTCGTAATTTTTCATCATAGGTAAAAATACATCTAGGTGCATTTTTATCTTTGGAGAACATGTTAAATAAATGCTAATGAGCGTAACTGCAACGTTCCCAAACAAGCAAATTCCAATTTTTTCATAAAAATAGATTTAATCTTACAAGTTGTACATGAGCTTAACCTTACGATATCTGTACGAAAAGATGTGTAACATTTTTATTTTTGCCTCAAATTATTATGTTCTATTACTGACAAGTATTAGGTACATCATATGTACATTTATATTGTTATTTTATTATAGTAAGTAATATAAATTATAATAAGCTACAGTACATCAGTCTCCGTCGCTCCTATAAAATATCCAATCATAAAATATAGAAACGGCAAAAAGTCTGCAGTTTAGACCAGTTTATGATACCTACATAAATATGTATCGTGGTAAATACAATTTACATTCTAAGGTAATAATGATTTAATTTGCTAGTACACATTTTTCGTTTTCTTGTGTAGGTACTCATGATATTTGTATAAAATATTAAGTTATTAGTTCGATTACTTAATACTTATATTCGAATAGACTTTTCGGATGGTAACGTATACTGTACAGTGTATGCATGCATCTATATTATATTATAAATATTAAAGGTGATTTATATGTTTACTCAGTATTGATTTTTATTTAATTTAAAAAAAAAACGAGTATTAAAACCTCCGGAAATCGTAAAAGACAATCAAATTGTTGTAATTTGTATTAAATTAATTAAGAAAAAACAATTTTGTAAGTTGTATAATACAAATATGTTTTTGGGCTGGATTCAAATTCAAACTTGATTGAAGGTTGAAACCCAGAGGGGTACCTAGTACTATTAAGTTTCACTTATAAGTTTTACAGATTTAAATTTTTTTGCAGTAGACCGAACATTTAAAACTGAGTAAAAACTGAAAACATCAAAATGTTCTTTGTAAATAAAGAGCTTATCTGATGTTAAACGGAAAAAAAGTAAAAACCCTTAAACCATATTATATATTAGAAGGAATTATGGGAAAAACGTAATGAATTAAAAATAGTTACTTCAATAAAGCAGGATAATAATATTATAGTTATTAGAATTCTATAATAATTTTAATGTTAAAAACTCAAGAAAAAAAAAATAATAATAATAACACGAGGTATAATAATTATTAATTATACATTGTATTTAAAAGGTTTTTATTCAAAAACACAAAAATATGCATAGGGAAAACGGTCTTCTCGCTTAAAAAATTATTTTGTTCGTCTTGTAACTATTAATTTTGCTATGTGTTCACGATTAGTGAACCGATATAACAACGAATTCGGTATTCTGCTGCTGCTCCGGCCACCAAACATTTTTTTTTTAAAAGGCTCTGGCGAGGCACGCGGATAAAGTGACAACGTCAAATTTATACGGCGGCGGGCCAGCGTGTGTGCGGTCGGATGGAAATGGCATAACAATAATAATAATAATAATAATGGTATCATGGGCGGTATGCGTAGACAATCCGTGGCAATTTCTCCTCGTTAAAAAAAAAAAATGAAATATTATTCGCGTAGGTACCTATACATGTATAATATAATAATATGTACGTCGAGTACGGTTCGATGATGGATCCGGTTTTGTTGTTGTTTTTCGCCATTATCGTGTTGTTACGATTTTTTTTTTTTTTTTGATATTATTTTTTTAAGATCGGCGAAATAATAATAATATATAGAAGTACATGTTTCGGCGGCGTTACTATATCGAGAGGTAGGGTACGAGTATTATACATACCGTCAGCGTTTTGCCCACTTCGACCGCCGCGGTCGCATATACAGGTACATTGGTATAGGTTATAGGTGGGTAGGTAGATACTAGGTGGTTACCTACTAACCGGTAGTAGGTAGGTAGGTAGGTACCACGGGCATTATAACATACGATATTGAGCACCGCTGCAACAACAACAGCAAATCTACGCGTCCTGTGCGGCGCGGGACACATCGCCCTCAGAGAAAACGAAAGTCGACCGATGACTCATATCGCACAGCACAAACACTACGAAATCATATTGTTATTATTACTATTATTATTATTATTATATACACTGCGGTTAATGGTACGTGACGGTGATAGATAAATATATAATATTATGTGTGTACATAATACAGTACCTCTATACAATGTAAAAAAGTATATTATACAGGTACGATTGTACAATAATAATAATAATAATAATAATAATAATGTTCTGTATCCGCGTCGTATACATCGCCGCAGGTGCGAAATACCGACAAAGTTTCGCCAAAGCGATGCGACTTGGGCGCGACTTATGATACACATACAAATTCGTGAAACTGATGTTGACTATGAAAAATTCAGCGAAAATCACTCTTCTTTTAGAGACTCGCCGGAGCGTAGAGCACTCGGATGACGTACCATAACCAGAGTTGGGGTCGTTCTTTTACAATGTCAGGTTAAAGTCGGCGGACACTTGACCGGCGGAATTCCGGCGGTAATGAAATCTGTTATATCGGCTGGTTAGCGTTCACCGACACTTAACAGGACATTGAATGAACCAGCCTTGAACGGCATGCTTAAACGGACGCCGTTACCCAATTATCGAGTGCCGTTTCGATCTTTTGTTCCTGTTCCGCCGTTTCCATTGCGTCCCTATTGTCTTGCGTCTCTTTAATTGGCCGTAAGGAAATCAAAAATAATATGCAGTGTGTCCCAAATTTGTATTTGTATGTCGTAAAATTATTTCACCTATTTATCATAAGATGAATAAGAATCTCAATCGTAATTGTTTTTATTATTATTTTATTTTAATGACACACACATTTGACTGATTTGTGTTTCTACGTACAAATTCTTCAACTGACAATACATTGTACCTACACTCTACAGGTTTAATTTATAATGGTATTTTATTATTATGCGCTTACAGTTTTTGGCTTAATTATTAATCTTCCCAATCTCACAATGGCATAATTATTATTGTACATTTGTACAGGCCTTCGTCATATTTTAAATAATCTAATCTACTTAATTATAGGACGCAAACAAGACATAAAAGAGGCAACAAATTTCGTTGACCCGACTCCAGGACGCAGTCATTGACGGTCTCTGGCCAAAACGTGTACATTTATTTATTTTTATTTCAGTAAATTTGCCACTTCCCGGTACATTTCTAACAATGCACTCAAACGTGTTGACGCGGAGAGAAACGGAAAGCCTGCCACTATTTTATGGGTTTTTATTTTTATCGCCGAAACGCGTTATAATGGACCTTATCATTGACATTTAATAAATCAGCCAACAATATTATTCGAATCGTCTCTTAAAATCGCTTTGGGTTTGGAGACGATAGATGTTCACCACATACCTCGCACACATGGCATAAATAATGGTCATTTCCCGTATGTCGCGTGATTCGTGATCGCCGGCGTATATGAACAGCACAGTAATAAATAAAGTATTATTAAAATTCGCTCTTTAAGACGCATTATTGTCGATTATTTTATTTATTTACTTAGATGTAACACGACTGCAGACTGCAGAGTATAGCTGGTAGGTACATAATTTAAGGATGGCAAGTACCCACGGTACCTATCTATACTAACATCTTGCATTACCGTGCAGGCGCGTGAAAAAAATGTAGGTGAAGAACCAAATGGGTTGGTGCAGTGAAAGTATTCATCAGAGCCCAGAGGTCAACGACGGGTTGCCGGCGTACAAGATTCTCTTACAAATATCATCAATTACCAAGGACAAATGCGGAATAAAATATGTGGTCTCTGCGGCAATGCCTATATAATATATACCTGGGTATAGGTATAATGTTCACCGACCACGTGCAATCGAAATTAACTTTCCGGGCATAATATTATATTATTATCCATGTGCATTTGACAATGCGTTTTATACAACGACAACAATGATTGCATTATAATGATGATAATTGATAAGTATAATAAATAACCTACCCATACAATTTAGTAAATATAGGTAGGTGTATACGTCATTCGGGCGCCCGCAGGAGGACTGGGTGATTGGATAAAATACAAACCATGTGTACATATTGATATTAAAGTATTATGTGTCATAATTATTGTTACGATATTATACATCTGAAAGCACAAATCCCAAATGGAAAACCTAACGTTTTTCGAATGAAAAAAAAACTACTAAACTTCAAATTATAGGGGTCGGTTCGGTTGGCGTATGAAGAGTTCGAAGGCTGGTATACGCGATTGGAAAGTATAGGTACGTCCTGCCTACAGTACAAAAAACAAAACCGTCGACCAAAATAATAATATAATATAGGACTGCAGTGCGTTTGTCGATGATCACGACGATGATGATGGTATAGAAAACAGATACAACGACCCTAATATATATATTACAAATTACAATATACACGGTACATATTGCAGTATATATAGTGTGGTGTACTATAACGTAAAACTAGATAATTGTTCGGATGAGAGAAACATAATCTGTAGGTATGCGCGTCGCACATATTATTATTATATTATATGGAATTACGCGTGACGGGAACGATCCGTCTATAGAGAAGTTTCATGAATACCATATTTTGATGCATTCATAACCACAGTAGATTCGAGTGTAATAGCAAATAGTTATTCGGAAAACGTTGAAATCATCAACGCAGATACGATTAATTTTCGTAAGCAATATATTTTTTATTGTCTCACTGTGTATAATATCATAAAATATAGAATAGAGGAAAAATTTGAAAAATTGAAAAATAGTGTTAAATTTGCCGCCGATTGTTCGTGATTTACGATGGATTCACTACTTACAGTTATTGATGTCCTCACTTAACAACAATAATTTAAGAAGAGAGTTAAAAAAATATTTTAAATGTTATTACTCATCGTATATCGATTATATCCTATGTATCATATTTTACTTTATATATCATACATTGTACGTCTTTGTAAATAATTGTATATATTATCCATTATTAAACTGCAAAAAAAAAATAAATACTGTAATATCAATAAGTTAGATGACTCCATCAGGAAAACTTTAAAATAAAAGAAAAACTACCTAATGTTGTACTTGAATATTATCGCTAGTTGTTTTCGAGCAGAATTTATCAAAAATAAAAAATTTGCTTTCGACGCCCCGGAAACGATTGTTTTCTAAAGCCGAGTGTTTGTGTTTCAGACTACGGACAATTTTATATTGACGTTGACAAGTGACAGTAACAGTAATAATTAGGTAACTATAGAATATCAGTCATCCAGTTAGGTACAACTTACAAACGGTTTCATAAAATATATAAATATGTTATGTGTATTATTATATATTATAATATTGATAGTATTGTTTAATATATTTGTTTTCTAGTTCCTGTTTGTACGTATTTATATTTATGACAGTATTATAACTGTTACATGTCGATCCAATCGTCTATACATCTAATTAAATGAGGTGTTCTTAAGGGTATTTAAAACATTTGTCAAGTCTTAACTTGGCCATAAAAAAAGTACGTTATTACAGCACCCATGCGCAGGTACGTACCTATAATAGATATAAAGCGATATAGTGTTTTGTGGCCATTTACAATTTTATTATGAGTATCTCAGCATCAGCTGTGATCTGTGTATGGAGATAATAATTGGCTTACAGTTGCGACTGTTTGTGCCACTTATAAGTGAAAAATAATACAACAAATAATTTCTTTTAATGATTAATATGCAATTTGCAAGTGAGCTTAGGTATGTATTTACATATATAATACTATTCACTCGAACGTAGGCACTGACAAGACATATTTACGTCAAACATTCGATAATATAATTTTACACCAATAGTTGAAATAATTCACCGTTCAGTTGGTATATATATACATTGTGCGCTGTACCTATACATATATCCTTTCGGCAAAAAATATAATAATAATAAAAAGGTTTATTACGTTTTGTATAAGGATAAAATAAATAAACATCGAATTTTCTTATGTTTTTACGATGCCATTAACTTGTTTCTGCTCGACTCTGAACAAGAATAAATTTATGTGTATGATATTCATAATCTAAACCAGTGCAAAACTTTCACACGTTAGGTGTAGCAGTAATGACACCTTACAATAGGTATTTATAATAAGAATTTAACTAAACTGGTTTTGCTACAAATCTTTTTGCAAACAACACTGCTGTTATACCGATCAAATATATATGCACACATAATATATATATATATTTATATATTCTAATAAACACTTCTTAAATTTTAAAGAAGTATAATAAAAATTTTTATAATTGGTATTAAATTTCAAAAAATCACTGATACATTATGTTTATCACGATTTCTTTGCAATATAAATTACTTCCGGCTTCGAGTAAAAATTCGCAGACTGAAAAATGTTTTGTTTTAATCTACTTATTATAATATCTCGTAACAAAACATTCTATAGTTACAGTCGATTTTCGATGTTAATCTAAATTTAAGAAATATTACAATATTATACAGTTTGTTTAACTCTTTATGATTTGTAGGAAATACTCGGTCCATTGAAAATCTCGTGTTAGGTAATCGAAAGAAACAAACACTCAGGGTAGGTATACACTAAGACTTAGTTATTTGCGAAGGTAAATTTAGGACAGACCATTGACGCCAACACTTGGAAGTTCCTTCCACTCAACTCTCTCAGTTTGAAAAATATATGGTTTCAGACGGACAAAACTTAAGTATAAAATGATATAACATTACACGCATTGTAGAAATAAAACGTTGTCAGCATTAGGGGGTTTAATTTTGTCAGTAACCGTTTTTTCTAGTCACTATAGTATACGGACACCATCAATCATATATTTAATATTAAGTATAAACAACATTTTAATGTTTGAAATTTTTTTCACAAAACCTTCTTGTAATCGTCCGTGTAGACTCGTACTCAAGACTAGTACCGGGAAGACACAAAGCGTTGATAAAAATCTCGAGTAATCGATCACAGGTACTGAATGTATGGAGCTGCAGTAGTCCAGCTTGGTTTAATTTTGACCTACAGCTAGCTGAGCTATGTCACTAAACAGTTTTCCTGCAGTGTCACACCGACTTTCATATATTTTAAGCTAATCTATTGCATCATCTTTGAGAGCCATCACAATACTGTGCAAGAAACTTATTGTCATCCGATGTAATTGTGCTAAACATATTATATTACCTACACTGCTGAAACATAAAACGCAACATTCCTAATATTATAGGTACGTATAAATCAAAATATAAATGATTCTTATTTGATCACAAACCAGGAAATATCTCGGGACTTTAGATGACACGGTCGACCCGCGATATGAAGAATTTCAATTGACCGAAAAAAAACTTCGGTATATTGAAAGTTCTTTACAACGCAATTCGTTACACCTATACCGAGAACACATAAACGAACAAAATTCGTTTTAACGAGATTTATCAAAATATAAATTAACACACTTCAAATACATATTGATTTAAATTTTATACAATTTACACGCAAATAAAACGAATATAAAAAGATCATATTACATAATTTAAAATCAAGCCACCGAAACGCGTTAACCGACCTCTCGCGGTACGACCGGGTTGCAGTTGTGAGCGTCGCGCGCTCGCGAGGCAGTTGACGCTCGAGACCGTCTGCCGGGGCTCGGTAAGGGCCCGGCTGCTTCAGTCGCCTCAGGTACGATGGACGGGCAACGACGCCGCCCCGACGGTACCACGACGACGAACGCATGCGCGACGGCGACTTTTTACAACGGCGTCGGGGTCCGCAAGACTCGACGGGTGAGCCATAGATAGCCAAGCGAGCGACACGGACGTCAGCGCCACCGGACCGGAGGAAACTGATTACTAGGGCACGGATGTTGTAGTACTAAAAAAAAATAGTAAAATTGATTGCAGTATTGCACTAAAAAATACCAAAAATTGCACTAAAAAATAATAACGTTTTGTTATAAACGTTTGAAGTTTACTGTTATAAATTATAATCTAAAATTCTAAATAATTCAAAAAAAATAAAAAAATATATACATTATATTATAATCATGCCATCATAAATGTATTATATTATACATCATTGCACTGTACTATAAGTGTTTGTTTTGAATTTTCGAAATCAAACCCTCTTCGATTTGAAGCTAGTAAGTTTTTATACCTCGAAAAACTTTGTTCTGCGTCGGTTGATGTAAGCGGAGCGTATTTAAAATAAGCTAAATCGCTTACTGTTAAGTCATCGGATAAACCATCGAACGATTTTCCTTGTCCGAGTATATCATTGATTTTAATAATTGTTTTAAATCCGGTATTCTTTTCAATAACTATCTTAAATTTTTCATGGATTTAAATCCCGATTTCACAAAATACATTTTATACAATCAGTCACGTTTCACAAATTATTTTTGTATTGTATTGAATACCTATCGACTTGATTTTATCTTTATTTCGATAAGATACCACTATTACTATTTACTGTATAGTGTATACTATACTACTAATTGGATTTTATGGCTGGATATATTATGGTTTAATCTTACCCATACGACCGTTAAGTGTAAAATATTGCTAAAATAGTTGCATAAATGAGTAAATTCTACAAAATTGCAATAAAATTGAAAAAATTCCAAAAATTGCAAAAAATTGCACTTAAAACTTTTAGATTTGAATTCGTACTTACACGAAACGTATTTAAAACTTACTTAGCAAAATCTAACCGGCACCGGTACGTCGTCGATGCGCACGACATCGCCCGCTAGCCGCTCACCGTCAACCGTCTCGTCGCTCCGGCGGCCGCGGTGGTCGGGCCTCACCCGCTGTCGTGATGGTCGTCGGCCGCGAGCAAACGCCCCAGCGACTGCACTCGTCCACCCGTAGGATCTGTCGTGAGATCGTAGGGGGGTGGCCGGCGGTCTACGTTTCAAGCGCTCACCTCGCCATCACGTACCACTCCCCCTCCCCTGCATCTTGTGTCTCGTCAGGTGTTTTTTTTTTTTTCGTACAACGATTTTCGTTCTAAATTTTCTCTAAATTGTTTTAAGTCGGTTGACATTATTTTGATTATTTTCGGCTATAAAATTGTTTTTTATATTATGCGTGCATTTGTATTCAAATTGCATAACATTAATTATACATTTGATAATCTTCAAAATTGTTAGGCCACGTTGAGCCAAGTTTTTTGTTCTAAATTTGTTCGTAATTATTTTAAGTCTTTTGACTTAAAATGTTAAAAAAATTGTTTTTGTATACATGCATTTACATTAAAAATGCATAATATTAATTGTATTTATACATTTTTTTTTATAACACTATATTTACTGAATAAAACAAACATTTTTCGCTAAATATTGTATCTTTTTTTACGTATCAATACTAAGAGTATATTTTAATACATATTTATTTATTTCAACTGAATAATGGGCCCTACTAACCATGCTCGATGGCCCATGGAAAACTAACCAAAAAACCACAATCTTAAATTTGAGTAAATGTATTTAAAATTTAAATACTGTTCTGTACAAATTTCCATCTGAAAATCAAATACTATTTTTCAAATACTTTATCCATTATTATCTTTATTACAACTAATTAACAACATTATATTTTTTCTAGTTGTTAGAAGTAAAATAAATGCAATTTTATAATATTATATTTGACATTACAACCTAATATAATACAAAATATTTCAATTGTTTTACTTTTAACAACCAGAAAAAAAATAAGAAGCCTTTAATAAAGTAAATTAGTATATTAAGAGTTGTGACGTGAATTGAAAACTACTAATTAACGGCTACGGGATACGAGTTTTTTTTTATACATTACATGTCTGCATATGTCATATACTATGTCAAATTTTATGCATGATAACATTTTCAAAAAATTTTGATTCTTAGCACTTATTTTTGAGTATGAGACTTATTTCTTTTTTTTTTAGGTTTGATTATATTTTTTCGATTTCATTTACAATAAGTTCAACTTTTATTGGTAAGGTTATTTTGTACATTGAATACAATGTTCCTCATAAGTATAGATCACAATGAAACCAAAAATTTTAAAAATACACACACACTTTTTCTTTGTAGACATTTGTAGTTTAAATTTGGACGAAACAAAATATTCAAACACTCAAAGAATAACAATGTTAGTTATTTTGTTGCAATTCAACAACATCATTCTTGGGAACTAAGACGTTTGCATACATTTTAAATTTTACTTTAGCTAATAACATTTTATAAATATTGATTAATAATATAATAATATATATATATGATAAAAGTAATCATTTTTACTTTTTACCCCCCAAAGTATCGCTTAGTTCCTACCCAATTTCCTACCAGAAAATCGGTGCATCCTAATTGCATGCCAAAAAAATAAATATAAATCGGGTCGTCCGAATTGCATGCCGTCTCTTGGAGGGGTCTGTCCGAATTGCATGCCGTATCTTGAAGGGGTCTATCCGAATTGCATGTTATCTCTTAGAGAGGTATATTCGAATTGTATGCCATCTCTTAGAGGGGTATATCCGAATAAATAACTTACTTTTCAACTGGAGGATCGGGATTTTGTTACATTACAATAAAACATATAAATATTGAAGAAGGTGACACTGTGAATAAGAATCATAAAATAAAACTATAGTTTTTTCATCGACAACAAAGGCCATTAGTTAGGTTTGGTTATACTTTTTTCTTTTTCTAATATTTCCCGGCGTCTATTACTTAAATTTGAAAATTTTTACACATATATCACATTGTACTTGCTTTAAGACATGTGGTGAACGGCATGCAAAAGATGAAACATACAAAAAAATGAAAATAAAAACTATACAACGTTGTAAAATCAATATGTCAATAAACTAAAATGTCATGTTCAAACTAAGATTACATGTCCTAAATGTTTTCAGTATTGAGTACCAGTACCTATCGTTCATTAGCATCAGTCAACATTCATCGGTATAATACGGAAATAACGAAATATTGAAACAATACTCCTTGATTTTATGAATTTTACTGTGTATAATTTATATAGTTTAGCCATTCAAGTATAATTGCTCATATTGCACACACATCAAGCCTTAATGTCTTATCATAACGGTAACTATTTACTGTTCAGTTATTATAATTTTAAATACTACGACCAAAAGGTACCCGTAGTGAATTTGGGTATGTCATATATTATGGGTGATGCGTGTTTTAGTCCATTTTTTCATGCCTTTATCTGGAAATTGGTGGAGTGTTGTCCAAAACATGTAACATATATTATAGTTGTTGAGCCACTTAAAGAGTTGTTGAATGTCTGGGGAAAACATTTATATAGATCTCAACAAATTATGAATATAAATCATGATGCATATTGTTAGATATTACGTATAACAGGCCAGTTGAAATAACTAAATGAATTATTTAAAAAAAAAAAAAATGATTACAAGCCCGTCGTTAAAATTTGAAACAACGTATCAAAGACATCAATGAAAATAAGTAAATTTTATAAAAATGAAATTAACAATTTATGTTTTGATTTTTGACTAATATTATAATATCTTATTCCAATAACACACCAATTTATTCGTATGGATTGCCATTTTGCATATTATTATATCTAAACTGTTATTTTCAACTACAGTTGATACAATTTGTTGTATTTACTAAGCAGATGATTATAATTCGTGAATAGATAATTGAAAGGAAATGAGCAATTATGTTTTCAATAGATATTCTTACATTAAACACCTTGTTATAGGTACGTTTGTTTTTCGGTCACAATTAAGATTTCTTCGTGTCCCTTTCCAACTACCTACCTTCCCACTTTCAGCGCTATAAATTAGTATTAAAAGTTAAATGATTTCTGTTTCGCTGTGCTACAATTCGCTTGAAAACAAGTTTACTTTCCTCCACGGCCCCGAAAAAAACTTCTACGAGTTCTCACGGAAGATTACATGCATCACTTATAATTGAGACCTAATTTTGAACACAAGACACCATAATATAACAATATTAAGACTCGCGTATACTATTAATATTGTAAATTGTTGTAAATCGTAATGATTGTAAATTGCATTTCTAATGTCTTCATTTGTATACTGTAATAAATGCGCTGAATATAATGACTTATTGCATAATATTATTAATACTAATGAGAAATACGTAGGAGAAATGTGTATTCTATTTAATTTTTGATAGACATAATATGCAACATATATTTTTCCATCCAACCATTAACCACCAATCCTAAATATCATTTCGTTTCAGATTATTTTGATTAGGTATAAATGCGATAAAAATTTTTATAGTTGGATACCGATCTTACACTGAACGTGTTAAACATTTCTACAAGTCTATGGTCACCCCGAAGGTCATAATAATATAATCTTACATTTCGGTTTCTAATAAGAATTTAGGAAATCCAACTAGTTTTTTTTTTTAGTTGTTTGATTAAAGTGCCTAATATTTTAATATGTCATTAATATACGATAAAACCGTTTCGCTCCGTTTCCAAGAATATTTTACACACATCATTAATTTAGATGATTAACTTTAGGATAGTTCAACTAGTTACATTTTATATCCAACATTTAAAAATTATTTCTCTTTTTAAAAAGTAATGACAGTTTACTATATTATTATTTTTAATTAGTAATTATAAAGAGAGTTCGTATCCACTTAGCTACACTATCAACGGTATGGTGTTCAGTATTTCTTAATACCACAGGTACTTAACTTGTATACCAACAGTTCTGCAGCACATACCCAATAATATGTAGGTATAGGTATTAGTCGGTTTTAATATGAAGGTTTTACTGTTTTGAAGTAATCCATAAATTATTATTATTAAAATTATTCGATTTTAAAATGATAAAAAATGTGTTATTTATTCTGAGTTTGTATTTCATTTTTAAGTACAATATTGTGGATATTATTTAAATTGCATTGCTGTGATTTGTAATCATTTAGTAATGATAAATAAAATAACCGATAGAAAATACGCCATAATAAATATACACTGATAATTAATTATGTACTGCTACTGCACTGATATACATACAAATGAAGTGTTACACTTTTTTCTAATTACACCGAGAGTGCTTGTGATTTTTACTTATTTTATCATATGTTTATGACCTACAATATTACGCGCTTAACTACTATAATCTACTCACGTCAATCACATGGCTCTTTGCTATTTATTAAAAAAAATTGTTTTATTATAGAAAGTTCGATATTTTGTAATAGTTAATGAAATCCGGATTAGGACCACATGTATCCATATCCGGGTGGACCTCTGACGTCATTAATACAATGAAATAATTTTTCAGTTACCGTAGCGTGGGTGTTCCAAAATGAATATTTAATGTCAATTTTTTAGTGCGTTATGAACTATTTATAATTGAAATATATTTATTTTTCCTCATCCAGCATGCAATTTTTACTCGAAAATTGTTAAATAAGCGTAAATTGTTGGTGATGATGATGATGGTGATAATGACTGCGATGATTAAAAAATCATTTTACCAAAAGAAATTGTTATATTTCACGTATGCATAATTTTGTAATGTATTTAACAAAATTAATTAAGGGGAACAATAGTTTCTATTAAAAGTATGTTTAATTGTATATGGGTTAAGCCACTATGATGGATTATAAATTGTAATACTGTTTAGAATTAATTATTAAAATTTAAAAAAATTATTGCATGCATCTTCTTATCTTTTTTTTTCCATTGTAAAGAATGTAAGAATACTAAATGTATGTAAAGGTCATTAGTCAGCAAAAATGCAAAGTAAAAGTAAAGCAAGTAAAAGCTGTGCCGGTTCAAGATAAAATTTTAAATGCTTACAGATAGACACTGAAAGATAAGACAAAAACAAACCCGGAATACAATGTATCTACCTATATAAGTCATACACCATTGTTCGAAGAAACAAAAAGTTTAACGTATGCAAAATTTCACTTTTATTGTAATTTGTAATCATATATATATATACTTAAACATGGAGTTTAGTTATATGAATAATCAAAATTATTATCATTATCATTTAGAATACTTTGTCAAATACCAGATTATTATTTAATACAGATATAGATTGTTATAAAGATTGTCGAAAATAATATTCGTCTTTATCTATAGCCGAGGTTCAAACATGAGAATTGGGTAAAAACTTTTTTTACTAAAAAGATACAGTTTTAATAATAAAACAATTACATTATATTATTTTTAAGCAAGAAAATATTAGCTGTTCATATTTTGTGGTCAGTATAGTTAGGTATTATAATTGTACTCAATATTTGAAAACATCAAGTATCTACTTACTACCTAACCTAGGTATCATTATTATTACTTAAAAGAGTTTAAAGTTTACAATAGAACTCATAACTTTGTATATTATTTCACGATGATAATATATTAAAATTATTATTAATGCCTGTTACAGCTAATCGAGAGCATTAAAATTATTATGTAATTATTAATTAACGTTTTCACGCAAAAACCCCTAATTTGTATACTGTTTAAAATGTCACGCGTAATATTTCAATTATGAATAGGTTGTAGGTACCTATTATTATTACAAATTGTATTGTAAATATAATTTTATGATTGTTTTACTTTCCTATTAATTTAATGGTACCCAATCTATTAAGTATTAAGACAATGATGAAATGAATTGATTTTTAATGTGATTCAAACTTGTACATTATTAGTACGCGAATCAGATAAAAATGCAAGAAGAGAAATTTTAAAATTGACGTAATTTTTTATTAATACGCACGGCATAATATTGTCATCAATGCGATTACATATTGTATTTATATTTTGACAATGTGACGTACATACAAAACAGTGCTTGTATTGATTGGTAATTAGAACACATCATAAACACAATAGGCAATAAGTACCTAAATTATATATTTTATTAAAACGTTTATTTTCATTGTTTACAAATGATTGCATTGTACTTGATACACTTTAGTATGCAAATCACGAAATCAAGATATCTAGTTTAATGTACTATGGGAACTAGGAATTTAAAAAACACACTTCTCATCAGATGCGAAATTAGCGCCCGAGGTGTGTGCGGCAGCGACCGAGGTTCGTTCAAGTCGACACATATCGTTGGCGCAACACGTACTAGATATACGTATATTAACGAATATTAGATATTATATTAACTCAAACAGTGCGGTGTGATTAATCGTCGCAGAAAAAGTGGTTGGATTATATTATTACTTTTATAATTAGTAATGAAAATATAAAAAATAAAACTAATCGATGATAAACAACTTTAATCTCTAATACGAGGTCTGTATATAATAATTATGTGTGACACGATTCTGTGTTGGGATAAGCACGAAAGCGTTAAAAAAAAAAACCAAACCCAACATTGCTCATCGATGTATATATATGGCGTGGGCATCAAAGACAAGTCTCGATGTTAAGGTGTGAAACTGTATAGATGAGGAGTCTGCTGTCTCCGAGCAATCAATTGTTTGAAATAAAATAAAACCAATACCGGTGATATTGCAGGTTATTGTTCAACATTATTATTATTCTCAGTCATTAACTATATTAAAAGTTTTTACCTACTTCGTGTTTCTGATATTATAAAATACTACGCCTGATAAATACCTAAATGCAATACAGTATGGGCGTATGGCTGAATCACTGTTGCAATTAGTCAAAACTATTTCGGGGCTACTGCGGAAAACCAAGTAGTACAATTATCTCGTACACAGGATCCGAGAAGAAGTGTATAATTAGTAATTACATATTATCATACTCTGGTATAGAACTAACCAGCTTTAACGAAATAATTCACCAAACATGGATGCATTATGAGCATAGTAAATTATAAATTCTACACTGTTAATAGTAGGTAGGTATATAGTAGCCATGGTGCTTAGCGGTTAGCGATAAATAATGGTACGCGTTTCGACAGTAGTTAATCATTTTTCCATAGAGGACTTAAAACTTGTTATACATCTGCTACTTGTAAAAAAAATATATAATATTATAAATTATATTGGCTCTTGCTGGCTGTATATACTTGAAAACGAAATTTTAGGTTACAGGTACAGGACGACACGCCTTAATAATCGCACTCGCCTTACCCATCGGCAATCGCACTATATATTATCATACTGCGTATATACATTAACTGCATGTATAATGTTGTGGAAAAATTAAATAATAAACAGCAAATGAGTACCTATGAAATGTCAAATGGATTGATATATTATAATATTCTAAACGAAATTTACCTACCTTTTTTTTTTTAAATATTGCGTCTCTCGTTTTCAACTATAACTATTTGAACACAATCAATAAACGTAATTTCCCACGACATTAAGTGTTAAAAAAATATTTAAGAAAGTGAAGTTTTTACTTTTATATTTTAAACCCATTCGTAGTCATAACTTGTATTATAGATTCGTAGCGTTGACAAATGATTATAATTTAATTGATATTTGTTCAGTTCAAAAACCGGAATCGCAATCCTATTTCCTTTGATTTATTCACTGTACTCATTTAATACTTTCAAGCGTACAAGTTAGGCACAATAATAGAATATATTATTGTACCGTAGTTGATGGCTGATTTACAACAACGATGAATAATAGGCAGGTTTGGCTTTTGGAGTAAAATTAGGATAAAATAATGTAAACAGATCGTTGGAAATGTCGAGAATCACCTGCAGGTCTTCGTAGAATTTTCCTCGTCCGATCGAACTTTTGTTTTCAGCTCATCCCAAATATTTCCTTAGAAAGTCGTGCGTGTACATTACTATATAATATGGACGGTATGAGACTATATTATTACTCGGCGCACAGTACATCGTTAACCACGGACAAAAAAAAGCAAACGAGCAATTTTTTTTTTTTATTCATTTTGGTTTTGTCGGTGAGATCGAAAACGCTCGTCTATATATATATTATACACAATATGCACACCACCTATATGTATAAATATGTAGCTGCATTTGCGCGGAGAGCGTTTATATATGTTTACTATCGAGAGAGAGAAAAATTTTCACACAGATTATTATTATATATATATATATACAAGTACATATTATTATACAAATACACATATAATATGAGTACATAACTTGTCCGCAACACGCTAATCCTGTCGGAACTGTGACAACCGGCCAACGACCAACTACCACGACCATTACTTGCTATATATAACAACAACCAAACCGCCATCACTGCGAGCCAACGAGAACATTATTATAATAATACACAATAATTTAGTGATATGTAAATGTTATCATTATTTATTATTATACCTATCCTAGGGGACCGGTCGTTGGCACTGCAGCATAATATGTAGCCCATAACAATAACAACCTCTTGCATGTTAAAGGCACTAATAGTGATTTTAATAAATAACGCGCAGTATGCCAGTATGACATCTCATTATTTTCACCGTCTATTTTTTTTCCCCAATCGTTCAAAATACCGAGTGAGTTATAGTTTAGATTTCTCCGAAAAAAAACAATTCGATTATTATTCTTTAGGCCATTGATATTTTCGACCAAGTAGTCGTTATAACTAATTTTAAATAGTGTTTAAACATTTGACAACCGGAGTGGTGAAGTTAAGAATGCGAGACTTACTATAAGAGTAACCCAAAGTTATAATGAGTTCTGTACATTTTCAATTTGTCTTTTTAACAACATTTACCATAAAAAAAAATTACAATTACAAATTTAAAATTAAAAATAATACCTATGTAATAATATTATATCCCAAAGACAGATCTTATATTAATATTTAAATTGTGTCTACGTTGAAGAGTTCCTACGCACGTCCGATGCCCGTTGGTTTAGGAAATAATAGTATAAATTAAAACGATGATTTTAAAATCAAAATTTCGGCTGTCGTATTGGGCGAGCATAATTATTTATTATCATCATCATTATCATAGGTACGTTCTTTTGCATCGTGCTGCACTTACCGCAACCACAGTTGACAACTGTTTGCACTGCAGTACGAAATAAGGGTTCGAGTGTGTAGAACGTACTGCGCAGTAATATGTGTGATTAAGCTGCCTGCAGTGATCAGAATTTTTTTTATGAAATCGAAACGACCGGGCCGGCAATGCGATCACAACAATAGCGGATCTCGCTGTGGTGCGTAATACTGTGGCCATACAGTACAATGTAAAATTCGAATTGAAATATTATTTATTTGCGGCGAGAATGATGATGACCGTCGTAGGTATTATTGTCGTGCGCGTGCGCGGCGGCGGCGGCGGCGGCGGCTGCGTGACCCTCGCATAGTGAAAGTGACGGCGTTGACCCGTGCCGGATGTAGGGGCTGCGCGCTCGCGATGTTCGTCGTACACATTATACGACCGTACACAATAATAATAATAATATGTATTATACATTATAATGCGGCCGGCATTAAACGCGTTAAACATAATATTATATAGGTATTTGTAAATATATATTATATATTTTTTTATTTTTTATTACATGTTGCGTCATGGCCATCGCGGACGTGCGGCGCGGCGGTGAAAGTGCGAGGTCGCTGGCTGCATGCCGTTGACGTCATCCGCACGCAGTCGTTTCGAGACGAAGGGTTGCTGCAGTTGGACGACGACGATAGTAATAAAAAAATTAACAATGTGGTATACCAGCAGCGGTAGAACACCGACAGAGTTACGGATAAACGCCCATTTTCTCGAAAAGTATTTCTTTTTTTTTTTCTTTTTTAAGATGATTTATACTACAGTCATTACAAAACAATGTTTTTAAAAAAAAAATATCCAAGTCTTACCTATTTTCTTAAGTCATGTATTTTTTAAGTCGCTCTTAAGTAAACACGTTTATTATTAATTACATCCCGTTGCAGAATATTTGTCTGCAAATTTCAATGCATAAAATTGAATTTCGAACGATAGTAGTTTTATTATTAGGTTTTATTATTATAGTTAGGTTGCTTATTTCACTACTAGTTTGAATTTAATTTTTATAAAGTACGTAAGTTCAGAAATCAGAAACTAAATTCTGCTGGCCACGGTGTATATTATTATGAACACAAAATTGTAAGCGGTGTGATTTAAAAAAATAAAAACAAAAAAACCCTTTCTTTAAAAATAGAAGAAATTTTATTTTTAAAAAACGTTGTTCGTAGTTCTCATGATTTTATTACAACATTAATAGTTTTGTTCCAAATCAGCCCACAGTTTATCCATATTATAATATGCATAATATTATATGTCGACGCAAGCTTCCCGCCGCGTCTCGTGGACTATTCGAATAGAATCTATTCAATAGATTATCATATAATACTTATTCGAGTATGAAATATTATACTTCCATACCATTAACCGAATAAAAAACAACAGAATTCTTTGTACTTAAAATACTGTCACTGTCGTATACGAAAGCATACAGTCGTGTAATCGCACACGGCGTACCCATTGCATAACACCACACCGAGCCTGTCGGAAATCCCAGTGAGGTACTTAAAAAAAAATACAACGCATACCCATCAAACGTGCTTACACGACCAGGATATAGTACGTCATGTTTTAATTTAAAACGAGTGGATTTTTTTGTAACAGTCTTGATCCGTGTTCGGTTTTCTGTGAGCAACTGGAAAACGAACAAAAAAAAAAAGAAGAAGAATGAATAGTATTATTATTATATCATAATATACGTAATATTTCCATGCAGGTTTATTTGTTTGGAGAGACATTTTTATTTTTAATAATTTTATTATTATTTTACAGAGGAGAGGCTTCAGATTTCATTATTTTCTGGATGTTGGGAGGGAGGGTAGTTTTGTAGAGAGTACCTACTGCCAGCACTATTTACCAGTACCTAACTGTTTACTACAGTTTGAATATTTAAAAAAAAATTATTTTTACGAGACTGATATAGCTTTGATATATTTTAGCGTGCTGTACCTATACATTAGATGGTTCATTGTTGAGGCATTTGATTAGATTGTTTGGTTTGTTGGAATACGTTTCTCAAAATACATGTGTGTGTATGTGTCTAAGCGATACACTATAGAATGATATACTCACACATGACATTTTCATGGTACCTTCGTCCTACCATCATGTATTCATGTATGGCGGTTCGCTAAGAAAGGATTTTCTAAAATTCACATTTTAAAGAGGGGCGGAAATCGAACATTTTTTGTTCACATATGGTTGCCATTGGTTACTCAGGCAGATAAGATAAAAGTATGCACCTTGGTTACAGGGATTAAAGAAACTACATCTTAAAACCAAGTGTATGCGTATACATACTCAAAAACTACTTGACTTATTTTGACGAAAATCTCAGGAGTTATTTTTAGAGACTGATGTTATAATAGTAATGTAACATGTAACCAACGCAATCGTATGAATACACAAAACAAAAATATTTTTTTTTTTTAAGCCAAGACGAATTGCTGCATGGGTGGCCACCCCATTACAACCTGTAGGAGTTGAAAAACGAAACTATATAATTACTCTCGGAGTCTCAATAGGATAATATGTGTGCGACATTTGGTGTCGACCGGTTCTGCGTAATTTCCTAGTCTATAATAGGTACCCGTCAAAACTCAAAACATACATTCATTTCTGTACATTTATAAATATTTCAATAGATTACCTATATATTTCGACATCAGCGCGAGTCGACCACTGATATAGGGATACGATATTATTATGTGAGTTTGCCGAAATAAAAAAATGTTTATCAAAACCAATATTATAATACATAATGTCAATTTATTAAACGGCATATAGACATGTGATAAGTACATAACGTTATAATAATTTGTATTGAACACGTGTGCGTGAGTATGTGTACGTCAACGGGAAAAAACCAGCGAACGTGTTACAGCTGTTATAATAATATTACGTTCATTTTTTTTCCGAACCGTTTCCTAAACCACAAAAACCATTGTTGTCGTATTAAAATAATAATAATAATAATAATAATCAATTCGCGCAAGACTGCGGTATAATGATTGGCGCGCTATCACATCAACGTAAATTTAATACATTATTTTTATTATTATTCGCAACGTTTACTGTACACGTTATGTGATTATTTGTTTGGGTTTTTTTTTTCGTTATAATTCCTTACTATAGTTACGACGACCATGGGCACTGTATTACGTTGGAAATTATAACGAACTGTTTTTACGTCATGATATTGCGTTTTTTCTTTACTTTTGCTGTCACTCGCGCTGTACGTGCGGGACGAACCACAAAATGCTTCTTATATTATTATAAACAATATTATAACATTACCAACGGTTTCAAATAAACTGCACACACCACTTTTTACAACTATGTGCATGCATACATATTATATTATATACTGTATACTGACATACTGTAAGTCTATCGCATATTATAATAAATCATAATAGAGTCATGCCGATACATAATAATAATAATAAGCTCAGCATTAATAATTTATGATTATTACTATTATGTTATTATAACTATTTGTACATCGTCCTTATATACTATATATCTAGGTAAAATGGGTACGCCCGCACACATTCTGTACAATTTTACAGGTGCATAACACATACAGGACGTGTATAAATGCTCTCGAAAAAGTGAAATTTAAATAAACGCAACTATCATAGAGTTTTCTCGCAAACACCGTGTTGGATAATATACACACTATAGGCAGTGGTTCTCAACCATGGGGTCGGGATTTTGAATGAGTTACAAAAATGTTATTGGTATAGGTAAGTGAAAAAAATGAATAAACGAAGACAAGTAAATAATATAAATTTCCAATAGCTATAGAATTTGAAAAAATTAATGTGACAGGCGTGAGTGGGGAACCCCCACCCTTAATATTGAACATTTCTAAAAGGTCACATGAAAAATTGGAAAAATATGAATATCTTGGGTAGCTACATGCAAAGGTTGAGAACCGCTGCACTATATAATAATTAATAACACCACAATTCACAAGAATAATAATAATATTTATTGTAAAGCTTTTACAATGTTTTGATTTGTACTTTAGTCTATATAATTATATTTTAATACGTACATCTTAGTATCATACTTATAATAAGTATTTGGAGAAATGAGTAGTCACGAAAAAGGTGTAGATGTAAATCTTGGCCAGTTAAAGTTCCATCTTTAAGTAATTTATTTTAATTGAAACTTGTGTTGAGATGCTCAGTACGAAAACATTATTGCATTAAACATTTTTTTTTTTTTTTACAACACTGCAGTCGGTGACATCAACTGTTTCTGCTATACCTATATAAATTATAAAATGACGATTGCAGAGAACACTTTATTTGAAAACTAGACGCGGTCGACAATGGACAAAGGACGTTTCAATGCGTGTTATAAACTTTAAAATGTGAAAATAAATCTCTGCGGATATGATGGTAGTATAATTGGCATTCAATGAGGTTACAATAAAATTGCAATCGTCAATTTACAAGTAAGAATTTTCGAGGAAAATGAGGTAGAAATATATAAATATCGGTTGTTTATTTGGATTATTATAATAACGCATAAATATTATTCATTATTTATCATAAAACTTTATACTATCAAATACACGTACTGTGAACGTAAATATTATTCCAATTTCAAATAATTACTACTGGAACTTGTAAAGTGCTTTGTAGTTGGAAATAAAACATCGTTCAAGTCTCACTCTCAAGTCTCAAAACATCGGTCAATATAATATATTATATATGGATACGTACTCTGCAATGTTGATTCGTACACGGCAAATAAGTGAATAGTTCCCATAATATTAAAACTATTTATTGTGTTTGAAGTTCCTTCTACCTTTTTTTCTCTCATATTCCGAGATTTGCGGCCGCGACGATAAAAACCAAAGGTGTATCTATGTAGACGCTTTAACGACGTCTTAACACGTCCTGTTGCCCGAATATATTTATTGGTATTTTTTTACGAGCACGAATAAAATGTACAAGTGATCGTCAACACGTTCTGTTCTCAGATTTTGGTGGATTTCGTGTTTATTATTATTGTCCGAGTGTGATGCCTTTATAGAGATTGTATATAGCTACAACGGTTGACATGATTTCGTCGAGCCCTACACGTGAAAGTCATCGCTGTATTTAAATTTTAGATTCCTAATTTATTCGTAGGTATACCTATTATACTGCTTCAGTCATGTTGATTGGTAACATTATGTTCCGATGGACTTAAAGTATTGACAATAGTATTAAATAATTTATAATAAATTGTATCGATAAGTATTATGTCTTCTAAATGTACATATATTAAACTCTATATATAGGATGCAGGTACTTATACAGGCAAAGAGAAATATGCAGTGCAGACCAAAGTATCTATCTGGTTCATTGCACTATATTTTATTGGAAATAATTTACTACCTGTATGGACTACCTCCATACATATATTTTTCGATGTATACTTGATTTATTTTTTTATTGTAATCATTTATAAACAAGAATTTCTATTTAAGAATATATTATACATCATAGATTCTGAGCGCATTGAAGAATATGTATGGACTTTAGAATGTTGTTTTTTTTATTATTATTTGGTAGTCACTTTTTTAAGCAGTGAAAAGCGTCTAGTTGATACATTTCATAATTTTCTCTACAGTTTCATCAAGCGTAATGGAAATCCTAGGAAAAGTATTCAAAACACAATCTTTTCTAGTATGTGTTCAACTGTAGCCTTCGGTAGCCGAAGCTAAAAGACTGACGACCACTCTTATCGATTTATTATTATATCAAATTTTTTGGTGAGTTAGTATAGTATCAACTTTTTAGGGCTATTTTAAATATTTGTTTGAGCATATAATTTCTCATCTGTAATGTGTACATTAGGTACTTATTACGTATTCAGTTAGTACCTACTTGGTTTTTATTAAAAAAATTAAATACGAATTCCTAGAAGGCAGACGCATTATATTAAGTTTCCATCTTCCAAAGTAATTGCTCCGGGACTTATTAAGATTAAGTAACTCCGAGATCATACGAGGAATCAGCGCGTAAATAATATGAATGAAAAATATAACAATCTTATAAGATAAATTAAAAAAATTAGAAACCGACATTTTCTTTTCTTTTGACACAGTTATTAAGAAATCGTGGCACTTACTAACGTGAATCAATAATATGTTCGTGTGTTTTAAAACCTGATCAACTATTCCAAGTGACATATACGACGCAATCATACGCAACTTTTAGATTTATCTATTTAATTTGTGTGTTCTGTAATTTCGTATCGTGAAGACGTGCCTGTTTCTCTTATTTCGACAACAGCTGATTATTGTGGTTATTTTAATGACATTTATTAAATAGGAAAATAATAAAATATGTTATAACAACACAGTTGAATTAGAATTTCACACTATCCTGCAGTATTCAGTGTGTACCTCTGGTCTTGTATATTAATTACATACGACTGGTCCGTTGATTTTATGTTGATTTTATTTCATTTTATTTTATTTGTGATTGAAATAAAACCATTAATAAACAATAAACATGATTAGTTTTTATTCTATAGGTACAGTACAAATAACATTTAAATTATCTATATTTCATGTATTTGAATTTTTCTATTTATCGTATAATCATAAGCCATTATAAAAATGAGCTGATATCGGTGATATAAGTGAAGATTATAAGTTACTAGGTAACCTGAAAATGGCACGTGTTTCCATAACTTATTAGTTATTAGATAGGTATTACCTGTGGCGCCATTTAAGTTTTTTAATAGCGGTACCAACATTTAAGCAGGATAATTTGTTATTTAGCACTAAGGCTTTAAATTCTTGAATCATAAAATACATCGTTTAAATCTACTAACAAGTGAAACGGCTGATGAAATGAAATAACTAGAACTTTGAAATTGCTTTTAATGCACATAAAAACAATGTAAAATAATAATAATAATAAAAATATATCAACAAATTTAAATAATATTTATTCGATGTGGATAAATTTTATTAACATGAATATTATTATAAATACTAGTAAATAATAATAATTAATTGTAATATAAGAAATAAGGATAACTGAATATTAAAGACAAACATATGCGTCAAATAATTTGAACTGTTATTAGATTCCATTTCACTTTCAATAAGTCTAAAGTTCTAATTTAATAACATTATAAGAAATTTAAATTACTAATTCAATACATAATTTAGAATTTATATGGTTTTATATTATTGTTTGATCAAAAAATATTTAGTTTATAACACCGAAATATGTTTCATGATCTACTAATTCTGTATACATTTTATAGAGAAATTTATTTTCCATATTTTTACATTTTCAGAATTTTGTACATTTTACAATACATATTTTTGATTTTTTTAATACATATTCATACTTTGATTAGGTATCAATTTAATTTAGTATCTTATACCTAATAAAAATATTTTTTCTCCGATTTGAAAAATAAATCAAAAATTCATGGACAATAATATATATTATGTTCTTGCAGGTTGTGTTTAAGCCTACTCGGCACACCCCGACCACGTAGCTCCATTTATGCTCATAATTCAATATAAAATTTCATGTTGAATATTGTGAATAATACGCTGAATTATATAACTATAAAAGTATATCAGACATACTTGAAGTATTATATATTTTATATTTGTACAATGCAAAATATTTGCAATACATATATATTGTTTGGTTTAATTCAAATGTAGTGTTATCATTTGAAGTAAATTACTAATAATACTAATAATAATAATGTAGGTACTCATTCATTTGATACACAGTGATTTGATCGTATATTACGATGGCCGGTATTATACGTATAGGACGTTCAGACTTCGGAGCAAAAAATTAAAAAATGTATTGCCAGATTACATTGGCTGTATCAATATTATCATTTACATTAACCATTAGTGGTACAAGCTAAAATTTAAAATACTAATTATAGGTCGTACCGTCGTCATTGTCGCTGTCGGGTCGAAAGAATGTATTTATTCATAATATGCGAAAGGGCACGTCTCTTCCCGAAAGCACTTGTCCGATTCAAACAATACGCGTGTAGGTACGGCACAAAAAAATCAACAAAAAAAAAAAAAAACTAGGTGTTGCTGCGGTGCATTTACATTCAATAATGATCATAATTTATAGCTGACTTCATTCGAATAAACCGTTATGATAATAATATCGGCACGATTAGATTGCGAATATTCAGATGATGTATACTCGCAGTGTGAATTAATAAGTACGTAATAATATTCTATATGAATGTTGCGTACACTCAAATACTATTCGACGACTACAAGCAAATAAATAGGAACTTTGCTCGATTTATACACAGCTCGGCGAAGCATACTCTACAAGTATAAGTTATCTTTATTCAAATGTCTTCGGTTACAATCATTAGCCATTGGCGAAAGTCACAATATATTTTATGGTCGATTCCACACGAACCAGCTGGATGTATCGGCTATAGGGCATAGGCACTAGGTCTACGGTGGATAACTTATTGATAATATATACTGATGAGAGGATTTGAATAATTCAATACTAATATATAGTTATTTATGGAACCGTTTATAGAGTTCAAAAATTGATCAGGGGGGTGTCATTATGTTTAGGTCACCAAATTATTGTTGCAGGGTTTGGTACTTTGGAAGGTACTTTGGTATTACTAATATTTGTAATCGTCATCACCAGAAATTAGAAAGAGTGATACAACGGAAGACTTGTTCTATAAATATTAAAAATACCATAGGAAGAAATTGTAAGATTAAGCAAGAATAAGCAAAATTAGTGAATGAGGTGACGAGATGGCGGGTTTTTCAAATGAATTTACTTAACGAACATCGTACTCACATCGTGAAAATATGTTCATTATACCATAAATATAATATATATGTATGTGTCTACTGCATGTATATATTATAATATATGGTTAACTTTATACTCAGTTTTTGCTATTGTCGTATGTGCGTTAAAAAACGTCATTACCCGACATTATAAGTGTATTGTTGACAGAGTATAATGTACATTATACCACGTTAACGCCTGTACATCATCGTAAAATTATTATTTCCTGGACATGAATGAAACTCTTCGGCCTTGGTGTGTATTATATTTTTTGTGTCTACAAGATTTTGACATTATTAAACCGCGAAATTGTTATTAATTTCTAAATGTACACTATAATATCAATTTAATAATACACATAATGATCTATATATGATACACATATATGTGCAATATAATATATGCAATGTAGGTGCATGCTATTTTATAAATCATATTTGTTCGTCTTACACATTGTGAAATTTTGAAATCTATTCAAAGTAACTGACAATTATATTTAGTCGGTTCTATATTTTAAATAATTGTAATAATGACAAGGTATTGTTTATACTAACGTGGGAAAACGTTAATAATTCGTGACACAGTGAAGCAAAGCTGTGATACGGTCATGCGCTACGAACATAATATTTTAACACAGACGCACTTCACAAGAATGAAGACACACGATGAGTATCGTAATCTAAATCTTAAATCGGTTATATTCATTTGACGTGCGTATTAAAATTGTAATTTGGACAGCGAATTGTGTGTTTTATTCGAAAATATTATGTTTAAGTCAAAAACTCAAAGATCATTGGGCTATTGGTAAAACGTCCGCACTTTCGTTAAAAAATTATCACGAAAACCATTTAAATTGATTAACGCTATATACCTATGACAGCAGCCTTCGAGATCATTGGACAAGCGTGTAAAAATATATAAACCCAATTTTGACTTTGTGTCTTTCAACTACGATAAAGAGAGGTACATAATATTTCGGGAACGGGACATTTTGGCGAAGCCGTTTAGCCGTGAAACCGTTTTGGCGTAAATGTTTCAGATTATTTTAAAATAAATGTATTAACCAGTAAACCAATCAAAGCGTATTTTAAAGCTCAATTATCTGCGTTTATGGCGATATGTCTATTGTTCAGTAACCTTCGTCATTGTCGTACAGTGTAATATATAAGTATAATCATTCAGAGGCTGCCAACCGAAGAATAAATGTTGAAATGGGAATGGTCCATCCTACATTATCGTCATTTATAACTTGCTTAAGGAAGATTCAAGCTGGAAAGGATACATATTTATTTCAATTGGAATCAGGAAGAAGTCCTCCTAAAAAGCTCAAAAAATATGAATTGATACGGACAAAAGACTACTAAAAATAGTATAAAAATCAGATACACGAGACATTTTAACATATTTAAGAGGTGTAGCACATACTATTTCTTTAAAATAATAATGTTTTTTAAATTTTTCTGTTTTTTTAAATTAAATAAATAGTAATTTTAATAAAATAAAAACTAAGTTAACTACGTCAAAATGGCTTCGCGCCAAAACAGCTTCCCGCCAAACGGCCGCGCCAAAACGGCCACGCCAAAATGTCCTAAATCCTAATATTTCGTATACAATGTACAATGTACATATTATAATATATATAATATATATCCAACATGGTCTTATAATGAATACAATTATAAAATGGTTTTTTTTTTTTTAATTGTATGAAGCCCGCAAAGTATTCTATTCAATATTTTTGGCCAATTGGATAATAATTTGAGTTTGACATGTTTGATCGTAGTCGCGTAGTCATAAAAAACGAGTACTCTAAGTACATATTTCATTAAATTCATATTATATTATTATATTGACTTGCATTAGTGCATCTAATAAAGTAATAACGGACAAAATTATGTATGTATGTATTATATATAATTTTTTTTTAATGAGCAATTAGACCTGCTAATTGAAAATTGTATAGACTAGCATTATACATAAGGCACGCAGTAAATAACTGAGATGTTTTTAATTGATACATATATAATATATATATACATAGGAGGTGTAGGTGTAGGTAAATACATTGTATTATTTTAATAAAATAAAATGATGACATTAAAAAATATTCTAAGAAGATATTACAATTACATTTTGAGAGAAGCGAGTAATGCAATGATGTTACGATGATTTGGTTTTTCTTTTTGTACACTATTAATTTTTTCTAGAAGTTCTTCAATAGATCAATTTTTTATACAACTATTTGATATTATAAAGAGGTCATTTTTCTAATTTTCTCAGTAATGTCTAGTAAGTGTAAGGAAAAACTACAAAATAGTGCAAAAATATAGTGAAATCTACAAAACCAGTTATTGATGAAAATAATTTATGTTGTCTTAATTCAAAATATTATCATTAATTCCTGGAAATGTTAGCGATTATTTTATTAATGGGGTTACCTATAGGCTATTATAATAAACGTTTAGTGCATTTCTTTTATCGGTAGTAGTTGCAGACACATATTTTGTAATTTACATTTTAGGCCATCATAAAAAATAGAACTTTAAAGTTTTGAATGTTGAACCGATACTCAGTTGGGGTGGTGGATTTGGGTAGGGTAAAATTGCACTATTTTTGTCGAAAATTGCATCATCGGGACAGAAAAATGTATTGGTCGTATGCACTTAGTCCGATCATCCCATAAAATATATTTATTTACGAATATAAATAAATAGGAGGTCTCCTCATATATTTTACATTTATTTCTAAATTGTAGGCAGGTACTAAATTGATCGACAAACGCGTAATATTGTGAAAACAAAAATTAATTTTCTTAAGTTCCCGGAATGGTCAGATCAAATGCAATATTCGAACATTTGAGTGGTCAGTGCCATTCAGACATTTTGAATTAGGTGAAGAGCAGAGTTTGATTATGTCTGTGGATTCGGGTTATGACGCACATATCACCTAATAATTAATAAAAAGCAATTATATAACATCGTATGATATAACGATTGGTGGCCAAACGCGCGTATGTATCATAATAATGATATAACCGATATCACGTGACTAATCGATCGCTGGCATCGCATATAATATTTTAACTCCAGCAGCGATATGACGACGATGTTATCATCGTATATTTTATGACATAATAATAGTGAGTCATGACTCATGTATCCGAGTCCCGAACGCGGATGTCGCTGGTCGTAGTCGGTCACAACAAACTGCAGTGCGCCCCGCAAGTACACGACTGTGGTAGTGAAAAACAAAAGCAAACTTATTAGAAAAATCGTGATATAGAAAAACGTATAGAACGTACATATCGTTATTATCATAATATGTGCGCAATAGGTTTTTATGTAATTTAAAATAACAACAACAATAATAATAATAATACGACTGTGCTCTGCAGTGTCCGAGCTCCGTCGCCATAGGTCTCGCGAGTACACGAAATATTATTCCGGGTTTTACGGGGCCGCGGGTTGCGCAACGACGTAGTCTCCCGCGACGGTAATATCAGCGTACAAGGAACCCGGACAGAGCGTCTCCTCCGCCGCGGCCGCGTCCTTCGCGCCTCCACCCCGTCCGCGCGGCGCCGGCGGGGGGGTACAGCTCCGTGTCCGCGCGCGCGCGCTCGCGTGTTACGTGATGCCAGCGAGCAGCGCGCGTACATCCGCCCGGGCCTGCACCGCCCACGACACGGCGCCGCCGCCGGTTCTCCCTTTCAAGGTGACGGTAGAAAGTTTCGTGACAGCAGCTGCCGCTCCAGGTGCGTTCATCATCCTGAGCGCTACACACCGGGTGCAGGTGCTGGTGGTGGTGGTGTCGGTGGAGGTTCCGGGGGGGGGGGAGTTTCGGACACGCGGTGGGGACTCCGCGGCGCGGAGGACGATCGCCGGACCGGAAGACGGAGAGGGAGGGCGGGAGAACGGAAGCGGGACCGAAGAGAAAGTCGGTCGTCGCCGACTAGACTTGTATCGCGCCGGCCGATTGACACTGGGTCAGTATTATACTAGTGTCTTCAGCGCGAACATCGGACAGTACAATTTTACACTCGTTCGCGACAGTGTCCACGCGGTGCAAAGCATATAAGATAAACTTAACGAAATCGTTGAAAAAAATTATACTCGACGCAATATAAACGTCCATATACACAACGCGCATCCGGTTTTTTTCGTAGTGACAGTCCACGTGGATACAGTTAAACACATACATGGTCGTAAAATTGGGTGAGTAAATAACAAATCATTTTCATTATTATTATTATTGTCTAAATGCAGGGTTTTTTATTCGAAGACTCGAGACAAACTACACTTCCTCGACCATGGCGTATATTATCGTAATACACGTGCCGATTTCGTCTTTCTGGAGCTCCTGTGTATTTGCTCCGTCGACCGTAATAATAATAATAATACTTAATTCGACAACTATGTACAGTAAAATAGAGAATATTATAGTGCGATACGATTTTCAAACGGCTCCATATGACCTATGACATAACAACATAATATTATAATAACACCTAATTGCACATAGTATATAACTTCCCGCCTCTGCATCAAATATCTCTATACGGTATATAGTTTTTGTCCCGTGTGCACGCACAAGCTCGCCTTCGGCTTATTAAACGTCAACATTATTAAAATGTACAAACGATGGGTGGTAATATGTCTAACGGCGCGCGGTAAAAAAAAAACGATTATTTTGTTGTTAAGGTTGTTACACTATTCTTTTCTTTTCGCCGTCCTTCAATTGAAAGTAAAACGACAATACTGCAAACAAACACAAACTGTGGGCAGACGCGCACAATGGGGATATTACGACGGAACAAAAGACTTTTTTCGTGCGTTAGGCAAACGCCAAGAAAGTCCAAAATTTATTCACCCCTCCGGTTACTGTCAAAGAGTACCGGCCCGTGACGAAGATCATCCGGCCGGCGCGTGTTCGCATAGTTTAATAATAATAATTACGGGTGTTATAGGCGCACATAAAATATGGGTACTTTCTTCGTCGGAATAAACGGACATTCCGTAGAGAAAGGACTGTCGCCCAAGGTCAGCCGTTTAGAAATACGTTCAAAACGACTGCTACGATACTATTATTATTATAAACGCGCCCGAAACAATCGCACTGTATGATATTATTGTTGAATACGCAAAACATCTTCTCCGTTTCTATTTCGTTTCGCACATTTAAGTCGGTTTCGAACAAATAAGTCTCGTTCGATACGATTATAATATAGCGACCGCACGTGCCGGAATCGGTTTCAGAATCAATATTTCCAATCTTCCAAATGATATTGAGTAGGTAATCGTATTCAACTAAATTGTAAATGCACTGCGATTTAATAAACCGTTGTACACAATATGCGCAGTGTATATAGGTTTGGTAGAAATTTGCTTTCAGAGTCACTGAACCGCGGCAAGCATTGGCCAAAATACGTCGGAACGACCTTGGCGGTTTTGTCCTCTGCGCGACATCTTGTAACTAGCAGAGTATAGCGCTATAATTCGTATAATATGTAAGACGGCAATGTTTTTTTAATACAATGTAATATCATTATTGTGTCTATAATTATAGTCCACGAATGTAGTCAATGGCCGATGTCGATATGATATTAAAGTTAACCAAACAAATGATGTAAAACAGCGTAACACCCGCCAAATTGTAACAGGCTTAAAATAATAAGTTATTTCTAAAAATTTTCTAAAATATTATTTGGTGACATTTACATCCCCCTGAAACACGACAAAAAACTAGGTATTTAATGCAATTCGATTTGTCGTTTTCAGTGATTATTAATTAGAAATGAATGAATAATAAATAATTTCAATACTCTATAGAAACGATTAACTTAATAATTTGTTGTTTACATTATCAATCACCTACTAATTAGTTTTCACACCACGTACAATTTTTCACGGATAACGAAATTATGTGTATTGTCGTCGTGACAGTAGATAGGTTAAATGGATTTTTAAGTATTTAAAATATCTGTAAAACGATTAAAATAAAATAATAAGACCCGTTAAGAATTCTAATTAATTTAAATAATAGTTTTTTTTATAATATTGTCTGATTATTACTTCAAAAATATGGTAATACATTATTATCAATTATGTAAATATCAAAAACTTCGAAGACGACGAAAAGTGAATTCGAATAATCACATTTCTCAAAGAAATAATTAGTCCAATCTGCTGCAATCAGGATATTAAATATTTGTGGACATTGCTGAATCTGATTAAAGTCTTCGAATAATAATGCGTAGTGTTCAATCCATATCGCCCGGAGGCTATGTCTCTCTAATCTCTACACTCGCATTCTGTATATAATTTACTTAGTGTCATATTACATAAAAATAATTTATGCGTCTACGTCGTTTTGAAATAGGTGTACAACTGTTTAACTGATAAAAAAATAATACGGATTCATTAAAAATAAAAACAATTAATGCTCCATTGGATTGGGGTTTTTCGACTGTCGTTTTTATTTAAAATATAATACCGACTCCGAGGAAGAGATCAGACATAATAACACTGTGTACGATAACGAAAACGCGTATATTTTCATTGGTCCTCTTCAAGGTCTCGCGTCATCCCGCTCACGGCACCCCCCCCCCCCCCCCCCGATCAAGCACACGTACACTATGCACACGCACTTTGCGCACGCACTTTGTGCACCTCGCACCGCCGCGCCGTACCAAGGCGGGTGCAACTTTCGTCCGGCGAGTGGGTCACGGTCGGGCCCAACAGCGGATATGATACACACAACAGCGAGATTAGGGGCCCGCGCATGCAAACCAGTTCTCCGGCGTACGCAGCGACCAGTTTCCCCTTATCCGACGAGCGTCTTAAGAAAAAAAATTAGGTTAATACGAGTCCGCCGCTTCATCTGCAGCCATTCGCCAACAGCAGTCGTAATAACTAAATATAGCCAATAGATATAAATTGCATGAGGTACTACGCGTCAGCAAACTGCCACGGCGCAGACGCGACGCGCACGCGTACGAGACAAGAGTCGCAAAGGTGTGAAATTTGGCACACATATACCGCACCTATTCGATATTATAGTCATGATATATGTACAGACGTTCAACGTGTGCATAGTAATGTATTCAATATATTATTATTTTTATGATAATATGTATATCGGAATCTGCGGGCCACTATAATTGGCGTATATTATTATATTATTTTATAGAAAGCGACAGCCGGACCATCCGCGAGCGAGTGATAACAGTTAACGACTGCTTCAGGTTTATACGTATTATTACCATATTATTTTAGTACACCAATGTATGAATTATTCGGCTTTCATCCCAAATTCGCATCAACTCGGTGGCATCGTCTCGGATTTTTTTTAAGGGTGCAGGGCAAAATGGTAATATTAGCAATTACCCATTGACATCGAATAGTGTGTGATATTTGAAATGTTTTTATGCTTCCGGATTGAAGAGGTGCCCGCCCATACACGCCTAATACTGCTCTTGTTGGTTAGAAATAAAAAAAAATTATTATTAATAAATCAATTTTGATCAGTTTTTAAACACTCAAGACATACCCATTTCAAAAAAGTAAAAAATCATCGAGCAGTGTATAATTCATATAAAAATATAAAATTAATGTGTAGTATATAGGTACCTACATAATACAACATATTTATAATAACATAGGTATATTTTATTTAACGAAATAACGCTACCGCATTAATATAACCACACCACCCGGTAATAATAATACGTTGCAATTTACAATTATAGGTATCTATATTATATAATATGATGTTCCATGTTATTTATCTTTGTCTATAGAAACTGCATGTGGTATGCACTATTTCTTATTTTATCTTTGTGGCGTAGATTTTCGTCGTTTGATTTGATTGATTTTTTACATATATGACCACCCACATACGTAATGTTTTATGATTAAATATGTAGAAAGTACCTACATCAATCCAATCGGAAAACACACGGCTAACCCAATGTTATAATTCAATACACAATAAATACACTTATAGTTGTGTATCGACACGATGTTCTACATATTAAGTCATCAATCGCCCACACTGAATTGAGATTCGATTAAGTTAGTAGAGTAGCGACTCGTTAATCAATCATTTCATCTAATGTTTTTAGTTGTCTTTCAATTGAACACGTATCAGAAGAATGTATAAGCGTGTTTTCATTTACTAAACTTGAACACGTTTCGCGGAGACTTAAACGAACAACCAGCAGGGGACCGTTATAAAAATTATTCTCCGAATCGATGATAATATTTTGAGCAAGGATAATAATAATAATGCTGTATACTTTCTTTAACAATTATCGAGCAACAATAAGACGATTAGGTTTTGGCCGTTTTGGGAAAATACTACTTTCGCTCTTGATACCATTCAAGGTCGTCGAAGAAAATTGTTCTTCTATCCAATTTCTGTAGTACATATTGCAGATAATATTGTTATTAGCGATCACGATACAATATATTATATTGTCTCGCATCACATTATAGCGAACCGGTCTCCAAAAGCGATGTCTTCATATCGGAATATAATGGGGAAGAAGATCGACGATCCATTACAGAAGTTCTGCTTAACTCACACACGCGCCATGCATATTGCATGCGCATGCGCACACGTACACGGCCGCACACATACGCACACAGGCACATGCACGGCTATTCATTCAAACAACGTCGGCACTTTCTCTGCATCCATGGCTGACACACATACCGCGTGTGTGTTATATGCTTCTGTAATAAAAATACAACTGGCGAAACGGCACGGCCAATACTTTCTACACTATATATGCCGACTGCAGTTTTGTGTCCGAGCAGTACCTACACTACAATAGCCCTAGACTAAACATTTAAATGACGAAAAAAAATCTAAAATCTAAAAACGAAGTTTAACGTTTTTCCCGTCGTAAAGTGCGACAGTGATCGTGAATACGGTCGTGTATTGCTTTAGGCGAACGTGGTGTATCCGAATCCGGATTCCCGGTCGAGTAAATGTTGTTTTTTGACTTGTGCTGAATTTCACTTCTGCACCATATTACTCGTGTGGGTTGATAGCCGACACGGATTATACCTATAACACAATGTATGTGTGTTGAAAAATTGTATTTTCTAAGCTGCACAACTTACATATATTTATGGAAATTTTGGGAAATTTTGTATTTTTTTTTTTAAATGTATAATATAATGATATGTTATAGACTTTGTTGAGGGTATTTTTATTTTTATTTTTTTTGATCTGTTCCCCAACAATAACGTACAGGCACATATAGGTATACGTATAATTTAAATTGTATACGAAACACATAACTATAATATAATATTGTAACGTCATCAAAATCAAATAAATACGGTGCCCGACTGAAATCGGAGAAATTTCAAAATGACCAACGAGATTTTTACATGATATTGATGTTTTCTTCTAAGAAATCGAGCAAAAACATACACCTATACTATATACATATCAGCTATTATTTATACAGTGAACATATACTTGACAGCGAGATTTACACGACGTTTGCGGCGTATTACAACAGAGAAAGTGATTGCGATTTACATATTATATTATTCATTCGTATTACGACGTTTTTTGATTGACTATATAATGCATATAATACTGCAGTGTGCCCGTACAGGCATATGACGTTATATATACACGTTCAGAGATGAATTTGTCACCGGTCGCATATTTCACGTGAAATCTGGTCCTTTCGTCAGACGCACAGCAGTCGGTCTCGTTATCGTCGAGAGTCACGATAATTACGAGTGCGTCATATTTCTCCGCCTGACAAGCGATTTTCGACATTTAATTGCAAACGGTTGCCCTTGCACTGTGCAGTTTTCTATTTTCTTTCCACCGGACGCTTATACACGTGTCGCAAGACACGCTCACGGGACCGCGGCATTTTTCGTTTCTTTTTTTGTTCGCGGACCTACCGGGTTTAGTTCGATCTGAAACCTGACCCCATCGTCGGTATAGCATCGGTACACTGTATAGGTATCCGTTTGCGGGCTTCAGCTCATCGCTTTGACAGCGTGCAACCCTACACCGACGTGAATCGGCCAATGGCCAATCGTCTTAATCCGATACCCGAATACTTTTAAATATAAAATATCAAGAAGATATTGGTATAAATAGCCACAGGAGCTTCACGAAATCGTCCACGTGTTTTTATATAATAATTTATAGTATATCACACACTATATGTCATTATATTTACACAGTTGCGAATTAAATATTTTGTAACGCATGCGTTACCAAACCGCGCATGATATGTGCGGTGTGGCGGAAAAAACGATTGTTATCAAGCTCGAGACCGATTTTGAGAGAATAAAAGTAAAAGAAGAAAAATAATTGAGCAATTTGCTCGCCGGAAAAATTAGCCATCATCAGTCGACATCGCGTGTATAATAATAATAATAATATATAATAGGTAATCTACTCATCTCTGCAGAGAATAATACGACGACCGCGACCGAGACGATTCAAACGGATTCTGTTGCGACGGACGTCCTTCCATTGTCTGCCGGGCGCACTCATTGTGCATGCACATGGCGTCGTCATCGCGCCATCATCGCCGCCGCCGCAATTATTATCGCCAAATTAATTTCTTTCAAATGGCTATAGAATAATAATAATAGTAAAAAACCCCCGAAAGAGAAAGTGTGGTGTATTTTTTTTGTTTTCATTCAACAACGTCGCGTGTTACGAAACTGCAGTGGTCTGTCAACGTCCACCCGTGGTTTCCGAACGGGACCAACGATCCGGATGTGTTGAATCACGTATCGAACATTACCGCTATTAAAACAATATAGCTATAGATACGTTCTTATGTGTTGGTGTGTACATTGTATTATACTGTGTTTATTATGCACGCACGTCATAGCGCAGTCGCAGAAAAACAATACATTAATATTGCTAGGCGAAAGCCGCGTTTCTCGTCGCCGAATTTCAGCCCCAGACATATTATTATTATATTGTAATATATTTTTTGCAAACGGTCTGTTATGACTATTAGCTACGTCAAACAGTGTGACTTGATCAAAATCAATGGGTGAAAAACAAGTCTTCACTGTAAAATGTGTATACAATCAAAACAAACTACTTACATAAAAAACGTGTGTAATTTGATCGTGCGTCCGTGTCACTTATACTCACGTTATATTGCATATCATACGTCACTTAGAGGAGGTGGTCCTTCGGTAAAGTCGAAAAAATGCCACGAATTCAGCCTTTCAGGCCCTACTTGACATGTTCGTGTGGGGGTCATATAAGTTCAGAGTTTGAAATACACATTTATTGAATAGTTAAAAATGTTCTAAAATAACTAAAACATCAATACAATTAATAGGCACATATTTTCGTCTATATATTTTATGTGTCTTATATAAGGTATTATTATTATTGTGTATAAAATCGTGTAGCGAAATAAAATAAAATACAAAGCTATACAACTAAAATTAACAATGATCATTATTATTACTAAAACAAATCATCTTATAATTATTAATGTAATAATAGATAGTAATGCAATAATCTTACATGTTTAATATGACGTGTTATACGCATGTCTACATTCTGTTCTTGTAGAGTTTCCAAAGACGTGTAATATACGGTCATATATGTTATACATACAGGGTGTTCAACAAGTTTGAAAACGGTCCAATTAGAAATTTAGAATTGATAAACGATAATGGATATATAGGTATAGGTAGTACCGGAACCGGGCTTCACCCCCAGCGTCGTCGCGTTAAAGTCTCCGCCGCCGCCGCCGCCCCGAATTACTCGCGCCAAATTTAATGGCGTGCGTGTAATTGAAAATTAACGAGCCGAGTTTAATCTCCCGTCCGTCCAGTCACGTCCGTACGGTTAAGAATTAGAAAGTAAACACGGACGCGCATCTCTTCGTACGCTCGCGCGCGCGCACACACACACACACACACGCGCTCACACACGCACACACACACACACACACTTGCAAGCATACATACACTGCATGCAAGCACACATACACACACACATATACATTCAAACACACCAAGACACGTCGGCAACGGTGTGTGTGTTAATCTCATCCGTTTCCGTTTTGCCGAAACAATGTTCACGCCGAACGGGCGCTATGTCGGAGTCCGTGAAAGCGCCGTCCGCTTGGGTTGAAGCCTCTTTATTGTTGTACACACGACGGGAAAGGAGGTAGGTACTTCTGTATCGTATACTTACGTCGGGCATGAAATATTCGCCGGTCGACGGCCCGTACGACTTGCAGGCCGGGTGGTCACTGGTCGGCATCACGCCCCGGGTGGCCGTCGGTTTAAACTCGACGCGTCCACACATATTACTATCGGTTGGACCCGGTATACGGTCGTCAGTCCATGCGCAGGCTTATAACAACGATAAAGGCGCCTTTACACTGTACCGTGTCGTCCATAATTTAGGACGTCGTCTTAAAATTACAGTGTTTTGATTGGCTGAATATTGTGGTTACCTAATTAATATACCACGTTACCAGGTGTTACCAGAAAGTTGAAAAAAATTCAACTTGTCATCGTGCGGTAACAGTCGTGGTTCAATCCTCCTGATAATAATAAATAATTTTATAAACCTATCTATTAATATATAATTGTTATCAAAACCATGCCAACATGATACGCGGTTACATTCGTTAACCTAATATATACCTAATATAAACCATTCTACCAAGAACGAAATTAGAAATGGACGACACGATAAGAGTTATGGACGACACGATACAGTGTAAAGGCACCTTAATGCGTCGTAAAACCGTGTACCCCTATCTACCCGTGTCCGCACCGCGAACGCGAAGAAATATTCGTATTCCGTTTTTTATTCCGCGTTTTCCATTTCGGTCGGGTTTCTGCTACGAATCGTCAAAGTCGCGTGGCGTTCATGGCGTCCACACGATATCACAACGCCACTGCGCAGGTAGTATAACTTACGGTCGTGTACCGAAAGAGGTGTGAAACCCAATGGCACACGCTTTTCCCACAGCGTAAAGCCGTTTTCCCAGCACAACGGTAGGTAATTATAATATAATACCGTCTACGTACGTTATTATGTATACGACGCGATGTGTACGTATTATTCTTCATTCTATATTAAAACCTCTAGGTTTACCTGGGATAGTATTTTAGACGATAGTTTACGAACGACCGCCTGAAAAACGACGTTCGGCGGGGTCTCGTTTATAATTATACCCGTGACACCCAAATATTATACAGTCGCCTCGTGTAAACGAATCCCGTGGGTTGAACCGTGTATTTACTAGTGTTTTCTCGCGTGGCTCAGTACACCTCTGTCGATCGAATCTCGTTTGTCCGAGCTGTTTATTTGTCGCCATCGAGAAGAAAAAACCCAAACGATATACATCGCAATCTCCCCGCTTCACCTATGTATGCGTATTATGGCCGCGAACATATTATTATTATTATTTTGTTGTCGTATTACGCTTTTTTTGTAAATCGAGTGTTATTTAATTTTGTTTGCGAGTAACTGTGTGCCATTATAATGTACTCGCGACAATATTTAATAGCAACAATAATATAACATAACGCAACGTATTATTATCTACGCAGCGTAGTGGACTGCACCGTCGTGTGAGGGATCGACGAAACGGTTTTGACCTTGCGAGGGGTGCGGCGGAATAAATATTTACATCCTACTGACCCATATTCCTGGGCGTGCACGCGGTTCATTGATCTTGATCTTGGAGAGAACAGGTCCTTTTTACACGAACATTGAAAGTAATTCGATACATATATTTACACACACACACACACACACACATATGCATCATATAGGTATTATATTATACATGTATATCTGATTCAAACCGGTTCTAATCGAAACCTTCGGATCGGTGTTTCTTTCTATTTTTCAACATGTGTATGTTTTCTCCCACGGGCCATTGTTTCTATTTTATTTTTTATTATTAAATATTAATTTTACCTCCGCGCTAGACTATAATAATAATAATAATAATAATAATAATATTATAAAGATGTGGCAAGTCTGGCGACGAACATTCTGCGCTGTACATACACGTTCGCGTCGACCAATTATTATTATTATTATTGTTAGTGTGATTATATGCTTACATTATTATTAGTCATTACCATCGTTGACCCGCCCAATTGACAACAATCGTTCAAATATGCCTAATGACGGTCGGGGGGAAATCCTCCGGATGGGAGCGGGGAAGAGTCGGGACGAGAACCCCGGGCGCCGCTTGTTTCGGTCACGATTTTTTGTACGCGCTCGTCCATTTACAAATTTAACGGATTGCAAAAAAATAGTTTTTTCCCGTACACATTATAATAATAATATCATCATGTTACTCGGTGGATATTCGTATGTTAAATATCTTTCAGTATTCTGTTTTACGGCGTGCCTTACCCACACGGACACGGCGTCTACGTTGTTTTTATAATTCGCATCCTTCGCGGATCCTATTAACCAAGGGGGGAGTGGGTACCTTAACCACATCCTGAAAATACCGCCGTTCTAGTAACTCGCATATTATTTGTGACTGTCCGAAGCCTCCTCGAAACATATATCGTGTCTACTGCTTTTTTAGCCATGATGGTATGAAATCCTCGGCTGGGTTAGTGGCTTGCCGTTTTTTCGATCAGTATTCAATGTCGTCCTCGTTTTTCGGGGGTTGAATTTTAGCTGTCGCGTCCGTATCGGCGATTTGATGATATTCGTGAGGGGCGCAGTTTTTCGCACGATAAACGACGCCGCTGCCGGGAAAAAAACCTCGAAAGAAACGAAAACCACGGTTAATCGCAGAACAGCGGCCTCTGACTACGACATTATGATTTATAAGGGAGGACGTAGCTCCAACGAACATAATATTTTTTATAATAATACATTTAATTATAAATATACCTACGCAAACCGCGGTCTCTCTACCTCTCTAATTGGCGTTCTGAAGACGTAAAATATTTGAAAGTGCAATTGCAACGAACGCACATCTATACGCCATACACGCGCGCGCACACACACACGCGCACACACACACACACACACACACACACACACACACACACACACACACACACACACATACAACAAGAGGTATAACATGGGACGTGTATACATATACCCATCCGCCCGCCCACCCACATCCCGAAGACAGTGAAAGCGCCTTACTTTCCCGGGCCCGGTCGACTCGAGCGCCTCTAGCGGCCCGCGTGTTCCAGATACATATTACATTTTTACGTTTTCCAAACACACCGTTTTGCCCCGCCTCCGGCGCGTTCGATTCCGATCGTTCCGGATGCCGCGCGCAGACGACCTTCACCCCGAAAACGTTTGAGATCCGGTCTCCAAATATTATTGTAAATCGTGATATTATTCCACATTACTATTATTATTATTATTATAATCTCGTACGTTATATTTTGTATTATATTATATACCTACTCGCTCGGGTCCGGCTGATCGAGACGCGGCCTCGTTTGTGCTTATATTATATTATCGAGCAAGGGCGTAGCCAACGAGATGTATATTTTTGGTAACCGACGAACGTTTAACGACGTTTTAAATCGGACTGGACATTTGACAATACACTCGGTAGCCCCCTCCTCCCTTCCCACCCGATGACATTTCTAGCCACGCCGTTGATATTCGGCGTACACGACGATTGCATAGTTTTTTTCTTTTTCGTTTTGTCTCTAACATTCGATTTACTATATTGTTTGCAGATCATTCCGTCAGGTTCACTATGAAGAGATGCCTGAGGCACCAAGTGTACATCGTGTTCTACGGAGCTCTGCTGTTCTTACACGTGAGTATACAATAATTTTATTATAATATCGATTTGTTTTTGTATTTTATAGACCCCCCCGAGTACAGCTTTACCTTTAGTGTTCAGTATAATATTATATAACAATATGACGTTTTTGTCGACACGTCCGTGTTTCGTCAATAACCACAATAATATTACTTGCGCACTATATTATTGTGGTTTCGGATGTACATTTTCACGACGTGCAACATTAATTAACGATTTCTAATTACAATATTATACTATTAATAATTATTTAAAAACAAACACATGCCACACGTTAAATTTGCGTGCAATGAATTATTTTCTTTATTTCTATGATTGTTTTTTGCAGCGTACAGTTTAACGTCGTTCCACAGGTAGTTAGCCCGCGTAAATTAACTGTATCGAGAAAATAAACTATAATGTTTCTATATTATATAATCATAAATTATATGGAGTAATTTTAAATTTACATATCATGACTTTTTTTTTTTATTTGGCTTGGACTGTCCGCTACAAAAAAGTCTCAAACTCACTTTTTAATTTTTATTTCGTAATAATATGAATATCGTAAGAAAAAATATATTACAGTAATATGGTAATAATATATGTACATAAGTGGATAATCTAATACCTTATACCTTAATCGATTCACGAGATCACGCTACGCATTATTAATTATTATTGGCATAGTATGCATTTTTATATTCAAATCAACGTCAATCGGTCGACGCGCTAATCTTCCTTGTAATAGTGGGCAGTAATTATAGCATTTTACCGTGAAACGCGAAATGCGCGTTTTCGTCATTATCTTAATATCGTGTTACCTACATAATACACACGAATACGCACAGAGAATTATAGTCCAACCACCAATTCCATTATGTAATTAAAAAATAATTATTATTATATTACGTAGGCTGTATAGCTTATAAAATAAACAGTAGCCGAGTTTAGGACGCAGGATCGAGTGAGTCGACTGTATATAGTGCAATTTCGGATATGTAGTGTTGTCGTTAACACGCTGTATAATATTATTATACGGATGTAAACACTTAAGCATTTATAAGAAACTGCTCTGACGGGCTCGTATCGAAGTATGACCTGTAGGTCATATTGAATTTTAAGTAGTTAGTATTGTGCGAAACACCGTTTCAAGTGCCGACGATAAGTGCTGAGTGCTGACCTGCATCAGGAATATCACATGGAGGTGCAGCATACGCAATTTATCTGCAAAAAATTTAAATTTTGTTTTGTTTTTAACAACACGATATTCTTAAAATAATCTGTACGAAATGCAATTAAAATATTTTAAAAGCCGACTATCCTTTAAAGAAAATTGTCTGGTATATATAATATATAGCCAACAAAAGTGTAGTTTTATACGATCCCGGATAATCACCTTCCATAACTCGGTTTCAGTAGAGTATCTAGTATTTTTTTTAAGAGTGTTTCGCCCAAATATACTCATAATTACATTACTGTATACAAATTACAATAAAGTTAAGGTTATAAAAAAAAAATGGGCTGCTAAAAACAATCGCACAAAGTTTAAGTTAGTGTCTTGCATTCGTACAACGATATACGTGCGGGAAAAACGTCACTAATAATTATTACAATAATATTTTTAAACTATGAATTACAAAATGATTTTATACAATATTTATAATTACATAACAAGACGAGCAGAATGGGGGTATTATCATCCCCATCCCCAAACACCGCCTTTGCGTACACACGTCCCCGCGACGACAATCACATGTTTTATGAAATCGACAATAATAACAACAATAACAACAATTATAATTTACAACTCACATTATAATCGTTCGGTCTTTGCAGAGCACCAGTGGCGACGGTAGTCTGGGGCCGGAGAACAACAACGCGGCGGCACTTCCGCTCGAACACAGATCCGGTGGCGGTTACGACGTCGGACTTCCGCTGCCATCCGGAGGTCCGCTACAGGGGCCTCATGACGACACGTGGCCGCTGCAGGCCGTGCCGGACGCCGTCAAGATCAAACACCTGCAGGTGCAGTGCGAGAAAACGCACATGCGAGTGAACATCGAATTCGACAGGCCGTTCTACGGAGTAATTTTCTCCAAAGGTGCGTATATATTCAATAATGATTTATGTATAATAATATTATCGTTGCGTTCACTGGGATTTCAAAAAATTGTCGGGAGGTCACCGAGGCAGCAGGAGACTGGAAATCTGAGCGGGGGGAGCTCTGCACGAGACGTTATTGGCGTTAACGCGCGCAGCCCTCTCGTCGGACATTCCCGTCGGAAAAAGAGATTTTGTTTTTCGAATCGACACTATTGACTACGATGACGCGTACTCTATTGGGCGTCCATCGTGCGGTCTGTTCAATTTTTTTTTAACGAGACCCTATATGACTTATAATTCTAATACGAGCTGTGCCGACGGCTGGAGGTGTTTTTCGTTTTTACGAGCACACGATTCGTATGACGTATTTTTTATTATACGTATCGTAACAATGTATTTTCATCGGTAAATCACTTGAAACAAATAATAATAAATGATACAATTATTAACTTCTCGGAGCGCACAGGAGATTTAGAAAACAATTTTTACCGCGGATGGGATTTTTTCGACAATCACAAGATAATGTAACATTATTTAGTGATTTCATAATAATTATGCTGGAAGAATGATAGTTAAACTTTGAGACGAAAAGAAAAAATAAATAGGTAAAACGGTAGAAAAGTATCAAACTTACTACAATATTATAAACGTTTTTCGTCACAGATATATAAAAATACTAGATAGACGACTCCCTATTCCTACAATGTAAAAATTATGAAGCCTACAAAATGGCCGAGATTCTCTTATCTATAAGAGGTGAATGTTTACAAAATATCATATATCAGTGTTGTGAAAATGTAAACATTTACCTCTTAGAGAAGAGAATTTCGACCATTTCGTGGGCTTCAAAATCATTTCCAAGTCGGCTATCTAGTATTTTTATATATCTGTGTTTTTCGTAATTTTGTTGAGCGGTGACCGCCGCCGCCGCCGCCGCCGTACACGTCATCTCTCGCTTGACCCGTATTTAGAGCCCCTATATACATCTAAGCACACCGCTGACCCACTAAATGCCCTCGTACGCGTATTTTTAATTAATATTTATGAAACTTCTCGCGGAGCCACTCTCTATCGCATACACACGCGTACAACTACCATATATTATTATTATTATTATTATTATTAAATACGCTGAAAGTCGCATACTGCTGCAGTTGTAGTCGCTGTTGGTATTTCATTTTTTTTCCGTTGTTGTTTTTACTCTAATTGACCGACCGCTGCAGCTCGTAAATCGTAATTATCGGTCCGTGTACGTGTACCGTAATATTATATATTATAATATGATATGCTTTTCCAAAGTGGTTTCGTACAGTTCGTTAATGCGACCAAGCACGGTATGATGGGAGACTTCCCGCGGTGCCAGCTATTTGACAAAAAAAAAGAAATCGTTTACACCACATCTCTGCACGCGTACGCGCATCATGCGTAATAATAGTATACGCACCTACGTATTAATTATTGTATAGAACAGACATAACAATGTAGTGGCAAGTATACATCAAACTGCGCCGAGCCCAAACTACTTAAAGATGCGTCTGAAAATTCGGAGTTGTGCGAAGAAAACGCGTTTCTCGTCATAAAATATATATTATCACGAGACAGGTCTGCACAGCAGTCGGTTTCCGTGACGGAAACCGTATTACCATATTACCGTGTTTTGTAAAATCTATTTTCTAAATTGGACAAATTACAGTACTACCGCAGTGTCTCAATATATCCGATACGGTGCCTTTGCCTAATAGATTTTTTTCCTACCCCGTTCTACTCCACCACACACCCACTAGATTTAACTCATACGTGGCACAATAAATACCTAAATCCAGTTGCGAATAGATATATGACTGTACGAGGGGGCGCAGTTAAAGGAAAAAAAAAGGATACCTTGGACTACTCACAGAACGCGATATTGTTAAAGCACGTACTCGCATGACATTATGACGTGCATTACTGCAATCTGCATTTGCAAATGCACTCTTATTAAACTTTTACGGGCGCTGATACTCATAATAATTCTAATAAAACAGAGACGTCAACTAAACGAATTGTACAATTTTCGCAGGTTTCTACAGCGATCCGCACTGCGTGCACGTGAAACCCGGAACCGGTCACCTGAGCGCCACGTTCGAGATACTGCTGAACAGTTGCGGCATGACGTCGTCGGGCGGTGCCGGCGGCGGCGGCGGTGGTGCCGTGTCCGGTTACGGGCAGACGCCCAGCGGCAGTTACGTGGAGAACACCATCATCATCCAGTACGACCCGTACGTGCAGGAGGTGTGGGACCAGGCTCGCAAGTTGCGGTGCACGTGGTACGACTTCTACGAGAAGGCGGTCACCTTCCAACCGTTCCAGGTGGACATGCTGCACGCGGTCACCGCCAACTTCCTCGGCGACAACCTGCAGTGTTGGATGCAGATCCAGGTCGGCAAGGGACCGTGGGCGTCCGAGGTGTCGGGCATCGTCAAGATCGGGCAGACCATGACCATGGTTCTGGCCATCAAGGACGAGGAGAACAAGTTCGACATGCTGGTGCGCAACTGCGTGGCGCACGACGGCAAGCGAACGCCCATACAGCTGGTCGACCACAACGGTTGCGTCATCCGGCCGAAGATCATGTACAAGTTCCAGAAGATCAAGAACTTCGGGCCGTCCGCGTCCGTCGTGTCGTTCACGTACTTCCAGGCGTTCAAGTTCCCCGACTCGATGAACGTGCACTTCCAGTGCGTCATCCAAGTGTGTCGTTACCACTGCCCCGAACCCAAGTGCCCCGGCGACTACGCCCTGCCACCACACGCGGCCGACGCCAACGGCGGAGACTACGCGTCTGCCGGCCTCAACTCGGTGCACCCCAACGAGTACGGACCTCCACCACCACCGCAGTTGGCCGACTACCCCGCTTATCCGGACCCGAGACACCCGTCCGGGCCAGCCGGTGCATACTCTGAACTGAAACCGGAAATAGTTTTACCGAACGCGGCGCCGCCATCTGCCAGCAGCCCTAAACCGTCTCAGAAGGACGCGGAGGCAGCGGCCGGTGACGACCACAATGACGGTAACGACGACGACGACAGTCTGAACCTTCCGCCTCCACCGTTGCCCGGCCACGGTGCGTCGTACGCTACCGTCAAGCGACAGGGCACCGTCGGCAGTGACGACCAACAGCAACAACAGCACATGAACCTGGTGTCGTTGGGCGGCCGTCCGCGGTCCGTCGACATGGACGCCGCCGCTAAGCCACACCGACACCACCGTCGGTCCACCGGCGATCCCGAGCTGGACGTCAACACAAGCCGCGTCATACAGGTGGTCGCGCCCGGTGACGTCAACTTCGCGTTGAACGTGCCCAACAGCGGTAACGGCACCAACGGCGGCGGCGGCGGTAACGGCGACACGGTCGTCATGTCCACCCGGTCCGGCCACTCGGCGGACAGCGTGTGCATCAGCGTCCCGTCGTTCGTAGCCGGTCTGGCCATGCTCCTGTCCGTGTTGGTGGTAGCCTGTCTGGTGGTCACGTTCCTGTTCTTGAGGGTCCGGTCCATGAACAACGCTAAGGCGATGTCGTGCGGCGCTCCGCCGTCCGCACAGGGACCGTACATGCACGGCGCGGCGTTCGAAGCCGCCGAGTTCGTCAAGATGGCCAGTTCGTAGGGCCACTCCGGCCACGCTGTGGGCCACTCGCCACCAGCTTAAACAATAATTTTCCGACGACCCGAACCCCAACAATTCCAACCCACACAAACACACCCTTAAAGTTGTAATCCATAATAATATGTAATCGCATACCGGCAGGTCGTGTGCGATCTGTCGATTCCGATTCCGATTTTTCATTCGCCAAAAACAAACGCGCCGTGATTCTATGGCCGAAAGCAACGAACATCATCAAATGAAGCTCGAACTGATCCTTGATTTTAAGTACACGTTGTCGACACACAAACCGCCAAAAACGATAAAGACAAATCGGCCATCGTGCTGCGCGCGCGGCATAGTTATTACTTTGCCTTTTTTACCCGATCGCAAAAATGTATTTCAAAAAAATCGATAAAAAATAATGACGTGTATAGGTGTACCTATATACGCGTTCATATCGTGCACACAGCAATGCGCAGAATACGGCGCAACACACCGTATTCTGGGCAGGGCGCAGACGTTTAAGACATATTTCACAAAGTTCCGACATTATACTATTATATAGACGTCTGTTTAAGTTATTTTATTTATTTGTAAGCACATCTACTGTAGTAAGCAGTATGACGAATGACGTACGGGCAATGCTCGAATTAGATGATAACCGTATTAATATTATAAGTTGTATATTATTATAAAATAAAAAAATTGTTTATTTCGTGCGAATGAGGCGCATTTTTTTACACCGATCGCTTGGACTACACCGCAATATGTTATCTTAATAGCACACATTTTGTTATAATATTGCAATGGATTGTTATTAATTTAAAATATGTCATGACTTGGCGACAGAAATGGTCGGTCGCAGCGGACGAGAGTCGTCGAATAATCATAACAAATGTTAACAAATGATATTATAACGTATAATATTATTATTATCATCATACAACATGTACATTATTATTTTTTTTTTTTATCTTTGTAAATATTATATTTATGTATAACATTAGTCTTAAAGATATCATATTATATATATATAATATTATTTTATAGCGTTTAAAACAATATTATGTATACAGCGATCGATATAATAATATATTATAACATTACCAGCTTTTAATTATTAATTATTATCATCATCATTATTATTATTATTACCTTGATAATAATTAATAATACCTACGCATTATAGTAGAGTACAATGAAATATTTATGTATCAATATATAATAATATAATACTGTGTTTAAGAGAACTATAAGTCTAAACCATAATAATAATAATAATAATAAAATTTATATTTATAAATGTATAGTGTTTGTAAACACGAGAAATGCAATTTATTATAATATTCAGTTGTGCATGGACCTAAGACGACATGCACAGTTAATAATAAAAATAAAAAAACGTAATCAAATTGGTCGTGAGTACTGTGTAAATATGTATATCATATAATAATAACACATATATGAAATATATATATATATTGCGACCATAAATTAATATTATATAATTATCTATTATTATAACATATGCTATACTTTTATAAATAAATAAATATTTTTTTTTCAAATCGATTTTGTTTACACAAGTACCAACTACTCGATATTTTTCCTGGAAATCTATGAATCATGAAATAAACGTTTCTGTTATTAAGCAACAATGACGACGAAAACTTTACGAAAAATCATATTCAAATGTATAAATGCTGTTGAATAGTTTCGGTTTGAATTTTGAGCCCGTTACCCATTTATTGGAAAAGTATTTTTAGGATGCAAATGTGCAATATTATAATCAATAACACTGCACTGTTTTATATTGCACAGTGATGTACCTGCGCATTTCCAACATTTTACGCTGTCCTACATGACGTATGTAGTAGCGAATAAAAGTTTGTTCGCTTTTTGCTGGAGACGTGTCTCTATAACTCGAGGGAAATCGAAATATTCCGAAACAATCAAAGGTTAGGTTAGTATTCATCTTACCATTGTAAGACGAATAATATATATATGTGGTGTACTTACATGAAACAATAGTATATATTCAACACGTTTGTGTACGCCGAATGGTAAACTCTTACAAATGTAGTGTTATCTCCTACAAAAGATAGTGTTAACTCCCACAAAATATAGTGTTAACTCCTATCAAAGATAGTGTTAACTCCTACAAAAAATTAATATGGTCTTGAAAAATATAATAAAACTGTTAAAAAAACAATAATCATTATCATAATACCAAACATCGCTGATCTATTTAAAAAATTTTGTACCGCAAGTGCCGATATGAACGTATAGTATAGTATATAATATGGATATAATCTAACCTTCGATAATCATCATACTGCAGCGCTAATGCGCTATAAACAAGCTCCATTCAAGCGTTTGTTTATTGAATAATATATATTTATTATTTTCAAGTTATGATAATGTTGAGCTTTTTGAGCTTTTCAACTTCAAAATTGTGAATTTAAGTAATATTACCCCATTTTTTTAAAGGGAAAAATTTCTATCTAGGAGATTACATTATCTTTGATTTTCAGGTAAAACTTTTAAAAGGTTATTAGTGTAGGAGTTTATACATTTAATGATGATTCAGGTAAAAAGGTTATTTGTGTAGGAGTTTACATTTGGCCTTGTGTACATCATCTGAAATATAGGACTAGCAAACGGATATATACAGGTCACATCCCCGTAATACATTTCCCCATCAAGTGATTTTCCCCGTAAAAAATAAAAATAAAATTTTTTAAATTTATTTTGATTTCCACAGGTATAAAAATGTTTCTATAACGTCGTTTAATAATAATGATCATAAAAAATATGTACCTATGTAAAAATGTTTCCATAATAAAAAATACCTTACATTTGTAAATTATCAGCAATTCCGATTAAATATTCTTCAAGATTGCTTTCATGGTAAGCTGCACTTGCAATTCTTTTTTGATGCGTGTAGTTGTTTTCACATACTTTTTCCTTTTAGCTGGCCGTTCTTGACCTTCTTGACTTTACTTACACGGCTTAGTATATTATGATTGCAACCACCATGAAATTGATTCTAAGATCTTTTATGGATTCTGTTATTTTCATTTTTGTAACAAAATACCTTAAATGCCTAAAGTGCTCTCTTTCGTTTTAACAATATTTGTAGAAGTCAATGCATAATCGATGACTAAATAACAAAATATTCATCAAGAAATTTTAAAACAAGCCCTACTTATGTTAGAGGTTACTATAATAACAACTATAATATAATACATAGGTAATATATAATGTATATAATTACTAAAATAATGATTATAGATTACTTTATTAGTTACTCGTTCAAAAAGGTAAATTCAAACGTTCGATTGCTTTTGAATCTTTAAACTATTCAAAAAATGAAACATTTTTTTTATATGTATATTTATTATATTATAAAATTCATGTATAACAATAAGTAATGTATATTATAAAACTGTAGACATTTTGTGCTTGAACACAACTGGAAAACAGACTTTCTTCTTCACTGCAACTACAATCTGCAACACACATTGATCAAAACAGTTTATAATTTATAGGGCATTATAACTATTTTTTTCAAGTACTCGGGTATGCTCGGTGCATTTATCTGGCGTTGTTTCTGGTTGTACAATTTATCGAATTTCGTTTGAAGGTATAACAAATTCCGTTCTCCAGTCATCAATCTGAATTTTAATGATTTATTTTCGTCCTTCAACTTCGAAATACATTTGTTTTCAAATCTAAAAAAATAGATATGCATGCGGTAGTTACTTGATTAACAGTTCCAATATAATATTATTTCATCTTCAAGAAATATTAAACATAAGTTACACTGATACTTTAATTTTTTATTCTCAATTGGCAATTTTCCGATTTTAATTTTTGCTTCATTCACATTTTTTGATTGAATTTTCTTATCGAATTCGCTTGACGTCTGAAATCGTGCAACTCCGTTTGTCAATTCATCGTTTTTTTTTTTTTAGAATTATTCAACTGGTTTTGCATTTTGTGGATTTTTGTCTCAAACTAAAGTATAACATACTAGAATTAACACATCATTTAAGTAATATTATTTACATAGTTTATTAGTTTATGAGTAAATAGTTATTTTCAACGAGAAAACGTTGTTTACATGTATAATACTAAAATGTATTAAGCACAGAGATCGCTAGTAAGTTAATCACTTCAGGTTATTTTGAGAAAATTGTTTTACCTCTTCAATAGTAGATTTCATTTGGTTTGCTTCTAATTGTTGACGTTTTCGGCATTTGATATTAAATTCTAATTGCGTTATCATATATTCCTCTAATTCCTCTGCCTGTTCGGTCTTATTTCGTGGTTCATCATTTTTTTGTTTCACGCCTTCAAAGACTTTATTTGCTTTCCAGATGTTTGGTAAAAATAAAAATAAACAAAGATTGACATCACTTGTATTATATTCGACAAAATTGTTTCATGACAAGGTAATACGTACTTTTTTTCATGGACTCCATTTTCTAAAAATCATTTCTTACTTGTCTGCAGAGAAAAGTTGATTGTCTATTTAGTAATTTACATTTCTGATCATAATCTTCCTTTTGAATCTGTTAAAAAATATACTTCTGTATTATTATTCAATGCAACTGACATAATATTATTGTTTCGTACTGTTACCTCTGGTTTTTGAATCTTTGAATCTTTATCCAAGACTTCTCATTTATTATAGAAGATAGTATATTTTTGTTTTTCGAGTAACGCTCTTGTAGCTTTTTCTTTATCTACTAATTCTACTGCTCTTTTTACATCATACAAGCTTTTAATCACTACGCCTCGATATTGAAGCTGTTTTTTCTCTTGACTGTCGTATTTTAAAAGTAAACTATATTGAACAAAACAAATGGTCTATATATTTTACTTGCATTTCTTCAATTATAGTATAAGGTTAAGACGTAACCTAACCTTTTGATCACTTGTTCCAAAGCAAATATTTTATTTTCATAATGTCTTTCTTTTATTGAACCCGAAATGAATAATTAATCCAAAATTTAAAACGTGACAACCGAAAACAGTTATAGGATATGTATGTATGTGACAACCATTCAAATCATTAAAAATACTTAATATCCATGCGACCAGGGGTATACACAGCAACTTACGCTCATATTCAATGTACTTAACTGCATGTAGTAGGTATATTTTTAGCATTGAATTAAATTCTAAATTTTTTTTAAATTATAAGAATATTATTTTGATCAAACCAACTTTACGCACCAATATTAAATTTATAATTTGCTACGTATTGTATTTCAATATATATAACCTACATTTAAAGTAACAATTGTCGTGACTATTCGTAACACGGTCACGAAATTGTTATTAATTACCTAATAAATATTACAAATTTCTAAATACAAATCCAGTTTACAATTATTATTGATAATGGTAGATTATAGTAAGAATTTATCGCATTTTATTGCCGGTTCCTTGTCTTCAATTTTACCATATTTCGACTGGTACTGTAAAATACAATTTTTATTACACACTTAATATAAACTCTCACTCTTAAGTGAGTTCAAAAACGACATTTTTTAAATTTTATAAAATTTATTGGACCTACCCTAACTTTATCAAACAATACACAAAATATATTTACTTTATGCTACGAACAATATACTTTTGAACTGAATCTGTGAACTCAATAAAACAAAAATATTTATAAATAACGCAATTACGACTTAATACTTTTTAATTAAATTAATAAAGAAACATGTTTTTTTTTAAGATTCTACTATTTAATAACTCGCTTTGACAAATGACAATATCTTACGAGAGGACAGTCGAGGTTACTGAATCTCTTCGACAGATCAAGATTGAGTTTCATACATTCTTCTAATTTTCGCTTTATTATTGTTATGTCTTCTCCTGTTTATATGAACCTTGTGTTTTGTTTCTCCAATTGATGCTAGAATACATATTATAATATATTTTATGCAATGCATGTAAATACTAATTTTTGATTTACAGCGATTTCGATTAATTTCTTATTTTCCAATTGCTCTGCCAATATTATTCGTTTAAATGTGTTCATTTGTCTGTATAATCCACGTTCATTTTCTTTCAATTCGTCGACCGTTATCAATAATTCATTTGCTTCGTCCTAAACAAAATATTCTCCAAGTTAACCATTTTCTAAATTATGTTTAATAATTAAAATGATAAATAAAATAATCACCAATATTCTTTGTAAGCTATTGTTCTGTTTGAGCAGACTCGAATATCGAAGTATTGATTCTGCACATTCCTTATTCATAGTTTTTATTTTTTTTTCCAGATCTGTTACAAGTTTTTCAGAATCTGTTAATTTTATCTGCGAAAATATTTTCTTATGAAATATAGTATGCTTAATTTATATCAAACACGACACATAGTTATGTAATACTTACCAATACATTATCAACCTTAGTCTCGAGAATTTTTATTGGCCCTTGCCGATCCTGTAATTTGTATTTCTTTGCAACGTAATTCGTCCGCATAGTTACTAATTTGTGTTTCCCATGCTGTATTCTCAATCTGAAATCATACACGTGAAATAATTTTATAACTTTTTTAAATATCGAAATCACTTCAAGTTCTTCTTCAATCTTAGCTTTGTTTTGTCATTTTCAGCTTTTGTTCGTAGTTTATCCTTGAATTCTTTTACTTTTGCTAGTTTACATTTCTTGTAATTTTTTTCAATATTTCTGTTCGCAACCTAAGTATTTATTTTAGATTTACTTATCGTGGACATAGTGCGCACGTCAATCGTATTGGTATTATACTATTGTGACTAATGCTTCATTGGTCTCCGTGAATTCTTATATTTTTTTTCCAATTCTTCGCGTTTTTGTTTCGAATTCCCATTGGCCATTTACAAATTTTTTTTATCCGTGATTAGCTTATTGATTTCCTTATTTAATTCCAAGACTTTTGCTTGGACATTTGGTAGTTTCATTGAATTTTCTTTAAAAAATACAATATAATGATATATTTAATACTAAATAAATACAAGGGTACACGTTTGAATGTAATTTAAATAATGCGTAAGAAAAATTATAGAAATACCTACAGACCAATACGGAATATTCGTTGTTTGTCGAAGATGTGTTTACAGTAAACATCGGTATGTGTAGCTACTCTCATAATCAGAATTAAAATGAATACCTACTTTGAATAAATTATGTAGGTCCGTTTTTTCTTTTTTATTTTAATTCTGATTATGAGAGTAGCTACACATACCGATGTTTACTGTAAACACATCTTCGATAAACAACAAATATTCCGTATTGGTCTGCAGGTATTTCTATAATTTTTCTTACGTATAATTTAAATTACATTCAAACGAGTACCCTTGTATTCATTTAGTATTAAATATATCATTATATAGTATTTTTTAAGGAAAATACAATCAAACTACCAAATGTCCAAGCAAAAGTCTTGGAATTAAATAAGGAAATCAATAAGCTAATCACGGATAAAAAAAATTGTAAATGGCCAATGGGAATTCGAAAGAAAAACGCGAAGAATTGGAAAAAAAATATAAAGAATTCACGGAGAGTAATGCAGCTTTAGTCACAATAGTATAATACCAATACGATTGACGTCCACATTATGTCCACGATAAGTAAATATAAAATAAATATTTAGGTTGTAAACAGAAAGCTTGAAAAAATTCACGCGAAAGGTAAACTTGAAAAAGAAAAAGAAATCAAGCATAAACTTCGAACGAAAGCTGAAAATGACAAAACAAAAGCTAAGATTGAATAACTTGAAGTGATTTCGATATTTTAAAAAGTTATAAATTTATTTCACGTGTATGATTTCAGATTGAGATTAAAGCACGGAAAACACAAATTAGTAACTATGCGGACGAATTACGTTGCAAAGAAATTCAAATTACAGGATTGGCAAGGGCCAATAAAATTCTCGAGACTAAGGTTGAGAATGTATTGGTAAGTATTACATGACTATGTGTTGCGTTTGATATAAATTAAGTATAATATATTACACAAGAAAATATTTTAGCAGATCAAATTAACAGATTCTGAAAAACTTGTAACAGATCTGGAAAAAAAAATAAAAACTATGAATAAGGAATGTGCAGAATCAATACTTCGATATTCGAGTCTGCTCAAACAGAACAATAGCTTACAAAGAATATTGGTGATTATTTTATTTATCATTTTAATTATTAAACATAATTTAGAAAATGGTTAACTTGGAGAATATTTTGTTTAGGACGAAGCAAATGAATTATTGATAACGGTCGACGAATTGAAAGAAAATGAACGTGGATTATACAGACAAATGAACACATTTAAACGAATAATATTGGCAGAGCAATTGGAAAATAAGAAATTAATCGAAATCGCTGTAAATCAAAAATTAGTATTTACATGCATTGCATAAAATATATTATAATATGTATTCTAGCATCAATTGGAGAAACAAAACACAAGGTTCATATAAACAGGAGAAGACATAACAATAATAAAGCAAAAATTAGAAGAATGTATGAAACTCAATCTTGATCTGTCGAAGAGATTCAGTAACCTCGACTGTCCTCTCGTAAGATATTGTCATTTGTCAAAGCGAGTTATTAAATAGTAGAATCTTAAAAAAAAACATGTTTCTTTATTAATTTAATTAAAAAGTATTAAGTCGTAATTGCGTTATTTATAAATATTTTTGTTTTATTGAGTTCACAGATTCAGTTCAAAAGTATATTGTTCGTAGCATAAAGTAAATATATTTTGTGTATAGTTTGATAAAGTTAGGGTAGGTCCAATAAATTTTATAAAATTTAAAAAATGTCGTTTTTGAACTCACTTAAGAGTGAAAGTTTATATTAAGTGTGTAATAAAAATTGTATTTTACAGTACCAGTCGAAATATGGTAAAATTGAAGACAAGGAACCGGCAATAAAATGCGATAAATTCTTACTATAATCTACCATTATCAATAATAATTGTAAACTGGATTTGTATTTAGAAATTTGTAATATTTATTAGGTAATTAATAACAATTTCGTGACCGTGTTACGAATAGTCACGACAATTGTTACTTTAAATGCAGGTTATATATATTGAAATACAATACGTAGCAAATTATAAATTTAATATTGGTGCGTAAAGTTGGTTTGATCAAAATATTATTCTTATAATTTAAAAAAAATTTAGAATTTTATTCAATGCTAAAAATATACCTACTACATGCAGTTAAGTACATTGAATATGAACGTAAGTTGCTGTGTATACCCCTGGTCGCATGGATATTAAGTATTTTTAATGATTTGAATGGTTGTCACATACATACATATCCTATAACAGTTTTCGGTTGTCACGTTTTAAATTTTGGATTAATTAATCATTTCGGGTTCAATAAAAGAAAGACACTATGAAAATAAAATATTTGCTTTGGAACAAGTGATCAAAAGGTTAGGTTACGTCTTAACCTTATACTATAATTGAAGAAATGCAAGTAAAATATATNCTGCTCAAACAGAACAATAGCTTGCAAAGAAAATTGGTGATTATTTTATTTATCATTTTAATTATTAAACATAATTTAGAAAATGGTTAACTTGGTGAATATTTTTTTTAGGACGAAGCAAATGAATTATTGATAACGGTCGACGAATTGAAAGAAAATGAACATGGATTATACAGACAAATGAACTGCACATTTAAACGAATAATATTAGCAGAGCAATTGGAAAATAAGAAATTAATCGAAATCGCTGTAATTCAAAAATTAGTATTTACATGCATTGCATAATATATATTATAATATGTATTCTAGCATCAATTGGAGAAACAAAAAACAAGGTTCATATAAACAGGAGAAGACATAACAATAATAAAGCAAAAATTAGAAGAATGTATGAAACTCAATCTTGATCTGTCGAAGAGATTCAGTAACCTCGACTGTCCTCTCGTAAGATATTGTCATTTGTCAAAGCGAGTTATTAAATAGTGGAATCTTAAAAAAAAACATGTTTCTTTATTAATTTAATATTAAAAAGTATAAAGACGTTATTTCGTTATTTATAAATATTTTTGTTTTATTGAGTTCACAGAATTCAGTTCAAAATTATATTGTTCGTAGCATAAAGTAAATATATTTTGTGTATTGTTTGATAAAGTTAGGGTAGGTCCAATTAATTTTATAAAATTTAAAAAATGTCGTTTTTGAACTCACTTAAGAGTGAGAGTTTATATTAAGTGTGTAATAAAAATTGTATTTTACAGTACTAGTCGAAATATGGTAAAATTGAAGACAAGGAACCGGCAATAAAATTCGGTAAATTCTATAACTATAATCTACCATTATCAATAATAATTATAAACTGGATTTGTGTTTAGCAATTTATAATATTTATTAAGTAATTAATAACAATTTCGTGACCGTGTTACGAATAGTCACGACAATTGTTACTTTAAATGTAGGTTATATATATTGAAATACAATACGTAGCAAATTATAAATTTAATATTGGTGCGTAAAGTTGGTTTGATCAAAATAATATTCTTATAATTTAAAAAAAATTTAGAATTTAATTCAATGCTAAAAATATACCTACTACATGCAGTTAAGTACATTGAATATGAGCGTAAGTTGCTGTGTATACCCCTGGTCGCATGGATATTAAGTATTTTTAATGATTTGAATGGTTGTCACATACATACATATCCTATAACAGTTTTCGGTTGTCACGTTTTAAATTTTGGATTAATTATTCATTTCGGGTTCAATAAAAGAAAGACATTATGAAAATAAAATATTTGCTTTGGAACAAGTGATCAAAAGGTTAGGTTACGTCTTAACCTTATACTATAATTGAAGAAATGCAAGTAAAATATATAGACCATTTGTTTTGTTCAATATAGTTTACTTTTAAAATACGACAGTCAAGAGAAAAAACAGCTTCAATATCGAGGCGTAGTGATTAAAAGCTTGTATGATGTAAAAAGAGCAGTAGAATTAGTAGATAAAGAAAAAGCTACAAGAGCGTTACTCGAAAAACAAAAATATACTATCTTCTATAATAAATGAGAAGTCTTGGATAAAGATTCAAAGATTCAAAAACCAGAGGTAACAGTACGAAACAATAATATTATGTCAGTTGCATTGAATAATAATACAGAAGTATATTTTTTAACAGATTCAAAAGGAAGATTATGATCAGAAATGTAAATTACTAAATAGACAATCAACTTTACTCTGCAGACAAGTAAGAAATGAATTTTAGAAAATGGAGTACAAGAAAAAAAATACGTATTACCTTGTCATGAAACAATTTTGTCGAATATAATACAAGTGATGTCAATCTTTGTTTATTTTTATTTTTACCAAACATCTGGAAAGCAAATAAAGTCTTTGAAGGCGTGAAACAAAAAAATGATGAACCACGAAATAAGACCGAACAGGCAGAGGAATTAGAGGAATATATGATAACGCAATTAGAATTTAATATCAAATGCCGAAAACGTCAACAATTAGAAGCAAACCAAATGAAATCTACTATTGAAGAGGTAAAACAATTTTCTCAAAATAACCTGAAGTGATTAACTTACTAGCGATCTCTGTGCTTAATACATTTTAGTATTATACATGTAAACAACGTTTTCTCGTTGAAAATAACTATTTACTCATAAACTAATAAACTATGTAAATAATATTACTTAAATGATGTGTTAATTCTAGTATGTTTTACTTTAGTTTGAGACAAAAATCCACAAAATGCAAGAATAGTTGAATATACTCAATACAAAAACGATGAATTGACAAACGCAGTTGCACGGTTTCAGACGTCAAGCGAATTTGATAAGAAAATTCAATCAAAAAATGTGAATGAAGCAAAAATTGAAATCGGAAAATTGCCAATTGAGAATAAAAAATTAAAGTATCAGTATAAATTATGTTTAATATTTCTTGAAGATGAAATAATATTATAATAGAACTGTTAATCAAGTAACAACCAAGGGTGATTATATATTTGTTATTGAAGGGAAAAAATGTTAATTATAATTAATGATGTACAATATTATTAATATAAAACACTATCAATTTATTTTGTTGCTACTTAAAATTCTCAATGAACCCCTTGGATCAGTAATATTAGTCACCAATGCGTCTATATGACTGTATTTAAAGTACATTTAAATTGTCTGCAATATTTGTTGACACAAGTATTCTATTGACAAATTATAGGACACAAAATCACAATTTACCAGAGTGTTTGGTGCAAATAATGTAAGTAGAAATTAAGATGTATTGATTGTCGTCCCATCAGTTGAATAACGCCTACACTATCCAACCAAAGTAAAGTGTTTGACTAGTCCTATATTTCAGATGATACACAAACGTGTTGAATAAAAACGTTGCAGAAATTTCAACTTAATCACTCATAAGAATTTTATTCGACTTCCTGGTAGAATTTTTTTTTTTTTGATGAGGGTAGACAAACTTGAAAGGAATCTTGTATTAAATTTCAAAACCTCAGATTAAAAAAGAAATATATTTATGAATTACTAATTTAAAATTATTTGCACATTTTTATGACTTTAACGTACATGGTCAAAATTCGAACTTTAAATGCTTTGATTATAAGACAAATTCGTGCATTTGTATTTTTAATATTTTTCAACTGCTGTTATCAAAATATATCTGGTGCCTTGTATTAAATTATCAAGTTTTTTGACCAAATAAATAAAAGTGTATTGACATCCATAAAAAAAAACTAAATAAATTGTAAACTAAAAATGTCCGTAAATAGCTCAAAACAAGTCAAAATATTTTTAAAATGATATGGGGTTATTTGCTTTAGAAAACACCAAAAACTAAAATCGATTTTGTCAATAACTGCAGGTTTTACTTAAAATTCAAGTTATTCCTTATAATTGTGAACTTTAACTTAAAACTACTGAAAATTTTAAATTTTGACCTCCCCAATGCACCAACTAAATTCAATTAGGGGGGGGGGCAGGAAAAACGACGACATCGAGCGGAGTTCGTATTATTTGATCTCTTGTATTTTATGCATTTTGTGCTCAGACATAAAATAAGACGCTACTACATGTCTTAGGTAGCATATTTTTCATGGCATCAAATATTTTTAAAAAGTAAAAAACAGGAAAAAGTACATTTAAGCCCCAAAGGAATATGAAAAAAAAACTTAATTACCTTGAACATTGACCCTTTCGGGCTTCAGCGAAATCCGTGATATTGTGTGTGCACAACCAAACTAACTTCAGATAAATACAATTGAACTTAAGTTCAGAAATATTTTGAATTGTTACGAAAAAAAAACAGTACGGAACGCAGTATTTTTCTTGTTCAAGTCTGCTTTGCGAACTGAAATTGTAGAACATTTAATGGACTGCGTCTTCTGCAACTGACATTGACAAACGCCATGGATTGTATTAAATTACGTCAATATGATAAAACCAAAGACATAATTATACTATAATACAAATTTTAAATCGTTATTCCAAAGAGGTCCGTATTTGAGGTTTTTTCATCGAATTAATGAAATGTGATCTAACCAATAATTGTAAGGTAACCAAAATAGTTTATAATTTTAAATTTGAATTATAACAATATAATATGAAGTATATTATTTAATTTTTGTTTAAATTTATTAATTTGATTTTTGATTAAGATAGTGTTGAAATGTTGGAAGCACAAGCATATTTGATCGGGAATAAAACATAATGCGTCCACGTCACCCAGGTAGGTAGCAAATTGTCCGAAGCAATACATTTTAATTTTAAAACTAAAAAGTAAAAATATGTAAGAGAATAGGTAATCAAACTTACGTATACATCGACTCTTGTGGTTAAATTTAGCTGTACCATATTTAGAGTGCGGAAACCATATCAAGGAACTTCTTTCTTCATCTCACTACAAACTGGAAGGATCGAGATATTTTTATAAAATTTACTCGAGCAGAATGAAATTTGGGAGTAAATGTGGTGTTTAACTAATCATCGGTTTATTGTTGCCTTACATATTTATCTTTTGTTCGTAGAAATCATTAGAATTGTGAATATAGTCTCCGATGAGTGACGATAATCGACTTACGCCATAGATGATAGATATTATAATATAATATGAAATCATCATCAGTTTTCGAGTTTTTTTACATCTTTGGATGACACGATACATTTTGTATTTCAGATTCCGAAATATATTATATTCCGATGTAGTGTTGGGAGTATTTAAATCCATACAATTCATAACACGGAACTCTGCATACAAGCTATTTAGCTACCTACCCTACTGTCGCGAGTCCATTATTTTTTCGGGAAACTCACAATATTGTTTTTAGTTTTAATGGCAAAAATGCAAAATCATAACTTAATACAAAACTCTAGAAGTTTCGAGGCTTGTGAGAAATTCAGAACTAGGCTTTGAAATTTACAAAAGTAAAAAAAAATTGTATATAAATATATAATAACAATAATATATGATAATATGATAATATACGAGTATAATACTAATATATATATATAATATTTATATATAGGTAATAGGTATACTTTAATATAGCCTATAATATTCTATCTTGGATCGACATTAATGTCTTATTAAACTCTATTATTCAATAGTGTGCAGTCACTGATGTACCTATTTGCTAAACAATGGTGTGATTTTAAACTATACTGCAATACTAAGTAACCAGTAACGATTTTCAATAGCCGTGTACCTACTAAGGCTATCACTTAAAGGAGGTGAGGACTAAGGGTGGTACAAACCATACCACAATGTCAAAAAATGTATCTCTTCAATAGAACCTTATTAATTCATTGAACCTTTTTCTATACAATTTAAGTACAAGTTTAGTTCATAGTTATTGCAGGAGTCATTTTGCATATTACTTGAAGTACATAGTTTTTTCAAAAAAATCATGAAAAGTGGAGGTTTGTAGGTTTGTTAGTTAGGTACACATGTATTTACTAGACCAATTTGAATTGACTAATGCCTTGACAAATGCTAAAAAATGTACTTGGAAATGTTCACTCATCATCATCTGAATGAAAGTAGACATTTGATGGATATTTTTTAAATGTCTTATTAGTAACTAAAAATTAAAATTATAAAAACTTTAAACCTTGGACTTGAAACAGTTCTAAAAAATGATTCCCAAATAGGAAAAATAATAACATAAGTCTTACGAGAACTACTAAGATGAATAAAGCATAAGATGACAATTAGAAGCCAAGTTAATTTAGGTTTGTAATGTAATAGCTATAAGTGATCTGAACTATTGACAAGAGATGTGTACATTTTTACTCCTTTATATACCAATGGCAATACAATACTGTCATAAAAACACATGATCCTAGTAAAATACATTTTTAACAACAATAAGATGCAACAATGAATGGTGAGTACGGTTTAATACTTTTAACTATATGTGACAAGAAAAAATGTTTTGGGTAGGTTACGTTTGAAGAATTTTAACACATTATTGTGTTAAAAATGTGCACCAGATATTTAATATAGTAGTGAATATTCTAACATCTATAAAAAATCCTTTGTTAAAAAATAAAGTTTTGAAATGATAAAACAAAGCATACAAATAAATAATTAGGGAAAACTTGGGTACAAGGATTTAAAAAAATAACATTGTGCATTATTCAGGTTGCCTATTCTACCATGGTACACAAATAATTGAACTAGGTTTTTTAAATCTATAATAAAAGAACATGTTGAGAAGCTAATGGATTTCATTCCTCATACTTGAGTAACTTCAACAGTTCTACAGGTATATTTAGCAAATAAAGGAGTTGATTTTCTTTAAACCATGATTTATCTTTATTGATTACGTTTATCTAGTGCAATGTGGATATTTTCATGATATATTGTATTGTATTTTAATTTTAAATTAATTTTTCTGAAAATAACCAACAGTCAATGTTGTTAAGTGATTGCATTTATGTACTATATAATGTATTTTATGTGTGGCAGTGGTTATAGGAGTATAGACTAGTAGTTTTCAGGTGTTCATTACAACTTTTTGCAGTTAAAACTGTATATTTTCTTTCTTATGGCAAATTTTTAATGTAAGGCACCTGTTATGCATACAACAAATTTAGAATGAAACATTTTAGACAAAAAGAATTGTATAATAAACTATACGAGCAGTGAAAACTAGTACCATTAAATCAGTATTTTCAAGTAAATTAATTTCTAAGAAAAATGTTTTATTATAACATACTTGAATTTTTTAGCTTTTTTCATATTTTCAAATACATATTAGAACATGCATTCTTTAGTAATATGTACCCTTTTAATTAATTGGAAAATACAATTATAAGTTATTATAATTTTTCGTTTGTAGAGGTCGGATTTTTGTGATTTTTCATATTTGTTTCTAGTCTATGCATTTAAATGGGAGCGAGAAATCTTAACGAATCATGAAACACAGACTTCACAGGAAAAAATTTATTTTGCATAAAAAAGCATGTTTTAGAAGTTAGAGAATATTTTTGTAATATCCAGCATATAATGAACATATTTTATGTATATAAGCACTTTGATAAATACAATGTTCACTAAATGATTTATTTCTGGGTTTTAATAAAAATTAATCTCTAGGTATTCCTTATCGATTGCGAAAGCACATCGGTTATTTCATTAGCTGTCATGACTATCCATCGAACAATATATAGTTATTAATTGTTATTGTAAAATTAATTTAATTACATATATTTAAACCAAATTAATAAAAATAAATTTAAACTGAGTTTTTTTTTTAATATCAAAAGAATATTTTGCATATTTAAGGACATAAAACATCATATTTTAAGAATTTTAAAAGAATATAAATCCGACCTCTAGTCATTAGTAATAAATAGTAATTAGAAAGGACCTATAACGGTATATACTAATATTTACCAAAACTTAAAAATATCAAAGGTAATTAAACAACATAAAAAATTGAAAACAATTTATAACTTTTTAATTTACATTCATAAAATAAAGAAATACTAAAATACTAAAAACTTTTGTTTCAAAACAATATGCTAAATTAAATAAAACAAAAACTTAGTACAATATTAATAATATTTGTGTTAAACATGAACACTTATATACAAATTGGAATGGAGTCTAGGCCAAATTTAAGTTGTTGTTGTTTTTTTTTTTAATCAATTCATAACTATTACTTGCGCTGACTGATTTTTTCAGCTATGTCATTTTATGAACACTTAGTTTTCTTTCTTCATTCTATTGCTGGTCATTCGATAGATGATTGAATCGCGACCAGGATCCATTTGGGCAATGCTCACTAGAAATAATATTTCAATTAGTATGAGTAAAATTGTATAAACCAAACAATCAATATACAAAAATTGATCATTTTACATATATTCAATTCATTATTTTATAAACATTTTTTTTCAGTTTTACAACCGAATGAACAAAAGGAATTTAATTTAAGTTAGTACACTGGTCTTTATCGTTGTACTACAGCTTGTGAAGAAATTAACAACCCACCAATTTTATAATATGTGTTTTTTTACATTTATAATACAAGCATTAAATATTATAAATAAATGTCAACAAGTAAATTCAAAGTTAAGTGTAATTTAAAAATACAACTAGTTATATTATAATTTTCATAATAGTTCAAATAATATGATTTCATAGCTCTTTGATACACAACGTTTAATATTTTTGGTAGAGAGTATTGTCTTATATTTAAGTACTTATCTCTGCATAAAATAATACAATGTATTAGAGTAATACTCATATTTGTTTGCAAGTACTATTGTGTCCCAAGTGCCAACATAAAATTAACTATTCAAAAGAATGATTGATATAAATAGTATTTTAGGAAGTATTAGATACCAATTAATGTACATCAAGGAATATGAATATTTTTACTTAGATACTTTACAGCACTCTTATCAAAAATCTTGAAAAATAAAAATTTAATTTTTCTGATTTGTTTTAAACTACAACAAAATACTCTAATTAACATTTATTCTGATAATTATTTAAGAATTATTATGATTTTGTAATATGTAATGATGTATGAAGACATTATATATTAATATTTTATTTTATTAACAGTCCGATTTACAACTAATGACTGTAGCTAGATACCTACAATCTAATATTTTAAAAATAATAAGTTAAATATGATTTGATGAAATAAATATTTTAATTATTATAGTTTACATTTGCTAGTAAAATTGACTTTTTTTTAGCCAATGATATTTTTAAATTGTGGCTAGTTAAGATTATCACAGCATTCATAACACAATACAATAATTATGGTTCAACTAAATAACTACTATTTATCTTTATAGATTATACTGAAAGGATAGATTAATCCCAATGATGTTAAACAGATGAACTTTTAATGTACTTTAATTTAAACTAAGTAAGTATTGACTAAAATCTATTAGAAATAAACAGATTAATGTGTAAAAAATAAATAAATCATAATTTCTTATGAATAAAATATTTACAGATTTGTAAATTTAACAATTATATACTTTAGTGTTAACCATAGATCATATACAATGGATTTTACTGCTTAAATTTTTGAAACTAACATTGCTCAGAGGAATTTGGGCAAATTGCGTATGAGTGCAATTTATATCATGCATTCACACATATGATTGGTACAACTGTTACCAGGTGCAATTTATATTACCAGTGATTATGTGATATAAATTATAAATATGCGACGAGTATTAACAAGCATGTGCAATAGAATTCAAATCTCTTGTGACTCGTAAGTACCGAAGTCTTCAGCAAATAGTATGCGTTTATAATGCAATAGTTTTATACACAGTTAATAATTTAAGGTGATAACAGTAACTGAAATGTGAAACCTGAGTAAAAAATTAATTTTAATATTTATATAACACATGTTTTGTTTTTAAGTTACCCAGAGACCATATACATTAATATTTAATTGTGATTTTATAAAAATGTTAACAATGCAAGTCGAATAAAATAATGTTTTTTTAAAAATATTTTATTCATTTTTATAAAAATTAACATAAAAATAATACTCACATGCTATGGCTAAAAGGGAGAAGACAAATATAACAACGAACCACAGTATAAGATTGAATATGACTGGAAAGTCGTTTGATACTGGTTCAGCAACATTGAGATCCTAAAAAAAATAAACAAACATAATCTATTAATATATTATACATTATTATAAAATTAACATCAAGCGTAGTTGTTTTTAAAACAAATTTTACCCTTTCCATGCTACTAAGTTCACGTTTCTTTCTATGCGATTCTTTTGCATTGTTGGTAATAGCAATTATTAACACCTACAAAAAATTCCATTCAAATATTTAATAACTATATTTAAAAAGATTTTAAAATTTTTTTAAGAAGTTAAATCTGGTAAAATATATTTACAGTATGTTAATTAATTGGAAAGTCAGTAGTTCTTCGAAATATAATGCTAATATTGGGCCTTTTTTTTTTAAATTTAATAATTATAATATGACTAATCTTGTCTTCTTTTGGTTATGGCCTCAAAATAATTTTTTGAATTGGTTGAATTATGAATGAATGAAAGCAACTTAAAATACATCATAATATTGTAAAATTTGTATGCTTTTCACACTTTGATAACTAATGTTAATCCAATAGCTAATTAAGAACATAATACTAGTTGAAGTTGTGTGTAACATTTTTAAAATTTTTTTTTATGTTTAATATATCCACCATGAACTAATATGCATTATACTCTGTTCACGATTAGAACGCAACTGGGTGGCGAAAAAAACTAGAGAGCAATTCTTGATCATTTCTACCACTATTTCAGAACTAAATTTCTAGCCGCATTATGGGAGATGTGCGAAAGAATTGCTTTCTTATAGTGAACAGAGTACCTTCAGTTTATAGGACCATAATCTTTGTAACAAAATTAGTCATTACAGCAATAATTAAAAAATATTTGGGATATTCCCAGGTGCGTTAATTTTGTTACAAAGATCATGGGCCAGTACAATTGACCAGTGCATAGCAGTTCAGGATAAATACATGAAACATTACACTAAAAAAAAAAAAATACATCAAATTTCATCGAGTACTGAGTTCTTAAAAGAATTCTCTTAAAATTAGAACTACTGACTCCAATTAATAAATATACTGTACATTGATGCGAGTTGAAAAAATACCTCATTATTGTAAATTTCATTATATGACTGGACCAAAGTAGATATAGCTTCATTCAAGACCTTTTCACCATCAATAGTTTTGTCTGAATTTTGTCCATTGACAGCAGTCAAAGCTTTTACACCTTGCAATTGAAACCAGTGTAAATCTGGTACATTATTTTTCAACATACTCTCTTTGACCTGTAATGAAAATGTACTTATGAATGACATAAACATTTTAAAACAATTTAGCGCCAGGTTACATAAACAATCACTAAAAATTGTATGTACAATCAATAGTAAGACAATGATCTTTTTAACATTATTAATGGCCCATTAAATTGTTGTCATTAAATAAACAATTAATTAATCAATGTTTTGCAACTCTGCATAAATCTATCCAATTGTACTTACACCTTGTCCCAATTGATGCAAGTTGTAAATTTCATTAAAAAATACTTTATACTTTTCATCATATGAATCAATATGTTGAGGTTTAATACTAGGATTAAGTTTAAAATTTGGATGGAATACTTGATTTTTCAGCTAAAAATTAATATGTGATTATGAACAATAGTAAAAATTATAAATTGAGTATTTAATCTCACAAATTCTTCATTGGTTAAGGAACCATGCATAATGCTATAATCCTTATTGTCGAGCCTCTCCTTCATTCTATGTTCCACAGTAGCATACACTTCATCTAAGGGTTCATCCAAAATCAAATCATGATGGTCAACTTTATTTAGGTCAAAACCAGGATTGTTTGATCCTGGTATTTCAAGGACAACTACAGCTTCAGGTAATGAAAATGGATCTGCCACCATTAAGTTGCTCCAAGTTTTTACCTAATAGAACACATTTTAAAATAAGTCATGATTAATATCAGGCAATCATTTTATACACTTTTTTATTTCTTTCAAGAACTAGGAACAAATATGAATTTTGATAGATACTTGAAATGTTCATAAATACTTGTCCTTATTTTAAAGTTATGATTAAAACATTAGTCTAATTCAGTATGATATACCTACCAATAATTGAGTAAGTTTTTTATAAGCTTTACTAATTATAGTAGGTTACTTGGTAAGTGTCAAAACATTTGCATTTATATATAAATTATTATTTTATTAACGAAGATGCTAATATTTTAACAAGCAACCAATATCATGCTTGTTATTCGGTCAATAGCAGCTGACGACGTGGTTTTGATAAAATACTGAACTAGAAAGTTTGACAAGTAGGTATCATTTCGGTGAAGAATTTGAGAAATATATAAATATGTGGGCTTACTCCATTTGAGACGGTGAAGCCCAATGTCGATGATACAACATCGGCCAGCTCAGTGGCACGCAATGGCACGGACGACTGACCGATCTTGACGTTTTCAGGACAGTTGAGGACGTATAACTGGTGGCTCTGGGCACTTGCTGGAAAACAACAAACACAGTAATAAACACAACGGGTCGCTGTAATGAATGACTCGGTCACTGGGAATGGGGATCAACGGACAAGGGTTTTGGCGAGGAAGGACAGCGTCTGCCGGGGCGTGTCCGCCAAAAATAAAATCGTACTCACCGGACGCCAGGGCGGCGGTAGCCAGAGCAATGATCGTGATCAGGCAGCTCATGTTTGGTTAATGCCGGATCGCCGTCGGGGTGAAAGACGAATAACGGAGACCAATTTGAGCAGAGTTGGGCGTTAGTACGAATGAAAATAAAAAATATTGTAAAGATAATACCGTTCGCACTACTCAGCTCACTAGCGCAAGGCAAATTAATAATTATCAAGTAGGTATCAACCTGTGTTTACCATTGGCCACACAATCCGAGATAACATCACTCTGATAATGTCACCGCCCGTCAGCGCAGTGTGACCGTTTGAGAGGAGACAACAACCCGGTATATTTTGTTTAAACGGCCGCCGCGTAAATACCATTGACCTTATACTAAAATATATCCATAAAAATATAAAATAGTCGAATTATCACTCCATATCTGTCACTGTATATCTGGTATGTTATGTATAATTATGGCCTATGCGAAATACGAAATAAATTGTAAATGAGTATTAAATAATATCATCAAACTTTTTCAAATCGAAATCGACGATACCTCGACGTTGTTTCAGTCTCTAGAATTTCATATTTTTGTATTATTCTTCAGATTATAATTCGAACTTTTTGGACGGTCCCTTTTAAACTTAAAGTTTACCAAGTCTGACTACTGTAATACCATAATGCTGGATTAAGAACCGTGCAAGTGGCCAAGTGGGGACACAGGAACAGTGTCCATGCCCGGGGAACTCGGGGAAGGCTTCAAACTTTACATTTGTTGTATGTTTTAAACGTGAGCATAGACGTGTGACTCGTGCGAGTACCCATTCGACTTCGTGGTATGTAATTATTTATTTGTTTATTTTTAAACGGGACATGGGCAAAGACCCTTTGATGCAAGATAAAATTGAGCTATTCAGGTTTACCCTGATAACAATTTTTACAATGTATGACTATAATAACCGTGTACCAATAAATAGTTAGGTACTTGTTACTAGTTTCAAACGGAACTATTATTATTATTATTTATTTACTAATTCGGTAACCTTTAAAGTTAACAAACTTCTTTAAATATTTTCACGTTCTTGGAGAAATTCGTAAAAATTTGAACTTTTGACACTTACTAAAAAATTGTGTCTTTGTATTTTCGTTACTTTAATTGTGTTAAGAACAACTTAAGATGAACCTTGTATTGAATTTGCAAGCGTTTTTATTCACGAACAAAAATATTATCGAATATATAAACCAAAAATAAACTATAAAGTTAAAAATTCTATATAATATCATCTGTATAGATGAATAATATATAGTAAATAGCATAAGAATAATGTAAATATTTTGAAAATGTCATTATGTAAAAAAAAATAATATGCGTATTTTCAGTTTCAGTTGGTAGGTAGTTACAATAAGTTACCAGTTTCAAGTATTAATAATTTTTGAATAAAAAAAATAATTAACTAAAATTGGTTCATGAGAAGATCATTTTTATCGTTTAAATATTATTCTAATAATTATAATCATGACTAAATAAACAATGTGCAGTGATAGGAAATATTGGCTTTTTGGCGATCATGCCTGTTTTTAGTCATGATTATAATGTCTCTAAAACACACTCCTTCCTTATCTACAAAGAATCTGCCCCAGTGCACGACACTTTCAAGGAAAACCTTTCTAATCACATCGTTCCAGATGTTCAAAATACGCCAAAATACGGAAAATCTTCTCCACTCCAACTTCTCTTCGACCAGCGTTCAACGAAGAAAACACAGAAGCAACATATAAGTTCTTCTTTTTTTTTTTATTACTTAATTTATAATTCCACAATCTGTTTCATAAGATATAATTTCTTCTATACCATAAATCTAAGTGATAAATTGTAAATATCTTTATACATTTAATTTTAATTTTTTTTATATAAATTTATTAAAGCTTCGACATCAAAGGTCTTTAGCCTGCATTAAGTTAATATAAAAAAGTGAACATTATAATTATTACAAGTATTTACACGTGTTTACAATTTATGACTTATGTTTATACTATGGAAGAATACATTGATTACGTCCGTATTGTCTTCATTGAGTGCTTGATGGAGGATGGTGGGGTTTTTGAGGATCTTGCGGGCTTCCATGCATTTGGTGCAATTTATGATGATATGTTCTAATGTTAGTGTCTCATTGCAAGTATCGCATACTAGGGCTGGTTCTTTTCTTATGAGATAACCATGAGTTAAATGTGAGTGGCCTATTTTAGCTCCAGTAATATTTACTTCATCTATTCGTTTGGTGTTGGGAGGGTATTTTAATTTTTTAATAGATATTTTTACAATTTTAATTTTCTCAACCTGTTTTCTTTGTATCTCTATGTTGTACAACTGCAGGCAAATAACCAATGATGTTGAAACCTTACTTTAAAGTTTAAATTTAAAAAAAAATGTCAATAAAATGCCATTTTTTTATTTCAAGCCACGCACGGTAAGTTATTATTTTTTGAATTACAACAAAATAATTAATTTAATTTTGTCAAAAGCTAAAGGGCAAAGCCACTTTATCTGAAATTTTTCGTTAGTTGTTAATAATAATTAATAAGTATAGGTTCATACTTGTAATTTTCTACATATTATGTAAAAATCACATGAAGTTAATTGAAAATTTTCAAAAAAATCTAATTGACCCAAAAATGCTCTTTTAAATCATCTGCAGACTACGCGAACATTACATTAATAATAAAAACATAAAGGAAATTATTTTAATTATTATTATGATTATTTTAACTCTACATAGCAATAATTTTTTCTTGTTTTCTTGAACAATACGTTTCGTAACTGAATACTTAATTAGTTGGTAATTGTTTAATTGTATTATTTAATTCTTGTATAAATTACCTATTGAGCAAAAATGAACACACTATACTATTTGGTATGAAATGATAATAATTAATCCTATTGCATAAGAATGGAATTTAAATAAGAATGGACACATATTTATTAAGTATAAAATAAATAAAATATTGAACTGATTATTGTAATAAAAATGAATGTGTTAATTTTTTATTTAATAGTAATACATTTTTGGATATACTATTGAGATAAAAGTTAATAGGTACATCAATTTTAAGTATGGTATCTATAAACTCATTAGTAAAATATAAAAATTTAAATGAACACATCAATATTAGGTATAACTTATGGATGAACCCTAGTATAAAATTGGAATTATCAATGATGGTAGGTAACTGATGACACTTAAACAATTAACAGAAGTAACACACACACACACACACACACACACACACACACACACACACACACACACACACACACACACACACACACACACACACACACACACACAAACACCATTTAACGTTTTTCTTGGTACAACCTATATATCCACAACATACCTATCCAGACCGCTTTTTCAGCAGTCCTACATATTAAGACTTATTATTGTATTAAAGTCTCGTCTTATCAAAGTATATGCTACTACTACAGTGCTACTCATTTGAATTTTGAATTCGATATAGATAGGTATGAACTTTTAAGAAGAAATCGTGGACTGAATAATTTAAAGTTAAAAACAAGGGTTCACATTTGAAAAACTTAAGTTTGTTTCGCGCCACAGGACACAGCTTAAATATAGCTGAATGATACAAAAATCTCAAGTAGGTATTCGAAAATGTGCCTTTAATTTAAGAATACCTAAACATTCTAAAAATAAGGTTTTGCATGTTTAAATTATTAAAGGAAAAAAGTGGGTGAGCATGCTTTGCAAATCACCCTGTATACGATAGCCACTTGTTTAATATTCCATGTTATATTTTCGTTAAATAGATAACAAAGATGAAACGAGAAGAACTTTTTGACGCCTCGAGAGGCAAGATGACGCTATTGTGCATCAAGCCACACGAATAGACCCGCTACAGCGGCCAATTATTCCCACTCCGGCTTTCTCCTACCAGTTGCTGCAGTTCAAACCCATTCACTTGTAGTACCTACCTACCTACCCATAGTCCCATACATACTCGGTTTATTCAGTTTACAGTCTACTAACCAGCAGTATACCTTTCATTAGTCATCACGGTGGACCGTGTCGCCGTCGTATATTTATTTTAATGGTTACCAATATCATTTTATTTATGCGTTCGGCTTCTTACACTTATAACCCGGTATTGGTGCTTAATACTCGACTCGCAAAATGTACTGGAATATTTACAATCAACTAACGAATCCCACGTGAGAACTCATCAAATCGCGTACCACCTGTATAACAATAATAATATATTATAGTATTATACACATATATAGTGGGAGAGAAAAAGACAAGAAAAACTACAAATCAGAGGTGAGTACTTACAACGTATAGAGAAATATATTATGAACATTGTAACACATTATTATATTCACACAATAGCGTTTTAGTAATATGCTTTTCTCCGAGGCTGGATAAAAATAATGGGGTGGTGTGTGGACTTTAACGGTTTAAAGTGCCTACGCATAGATTATAGACACCCAGGTACACGGTAACGTACAATATATAATATAAAGAGTAAAAATATTATATCAAAAAGTTCATCTATTATACACACACGTTAACTGTGTACGTTTGTGTCTAGTAATAATACTTAATAAATAATAATAATAAAAATAATGGATGAAAAAAAAAAACCAGTCGCTTGTCTCTGGGAACCGGTTGTGTCGTGATTCAGCCGCGACCCCCTCGAGCTCTGCTCCTATATCCAACCGCGGCCGCGTACACGTCTTAACTGCTCTAACAAAGACATGGATGAAAACTATACAGCAATATACACGGGGGAGATCGTTTGGCTACAATAATGGACCTAAATCTCATTCGACGTCAATGATGGTGATTAGTGACATTGAGAGCGTAAAATGTATTTATGTAAAATGACGTCTGTGCCCCGTCAAACAGCTACACTGAGCGGGTAGACTTAAACGAGTCGTCGGGAAGAGTGGGAAACTGTGAACCTACTTTTTGTTCGGGAAAACCTTTTGGATGGGAATCGTACAGTTAATCGTTACAGTTGATTTGTGTGCGTGGTAGATAGGTACCTACCCCAGAACAAAATACTGGCCAACCTACTGTTAAGTGTAAGGTATTTGATGAACAATGAAAAGTTTGACTATAGACGATATCATTGTACCGCAGCGTAATTTTATGTTTTGATATCGGTCTAGAAACCATATTTTTAAAATTATTATACCTCGGAATGTGAAGTTTATAAATTATAATATTGTATCGATATATTGACATTTCGAGAAAAGTAACATTTTTATGCATTATTGTTTCGTTGATAGCTTTAGCACTCACTGGTGCAAATGTGCAATACCACTACAGCCATTAAACTATATAGGTAGGTATTGGGACTAATATCCAATACGTATGCAATGAAAGGTAAAATAAAGCACGACGGAGTGTTGCATAAAGTGCTTGACATTTGCGTGATTTGTGTGTGCATGTCTGTAATAGATACGGTGGTATTACATAAACAAATTATCATTTACTTTACAAGTATATCTACCTAGCGCACCCCTTACTCGTAGGTTGTAACATTTCATTTATCGAATCGACCGGCTTAAAATTCTTTTAATGCTTTTAATCATATATTGAACTATTACTCATTTATCAACTGCCTGCCTATAGTACCTAATGTTGCGGATTGATACAAATTTCGATTAATAACATGATGGGATAATATCATCGAAATCCTGAGTTTAAATTTATCAATGATGTCATTCAATAGTTTACTATTTCAAATGTCCCTAACAACTGTAATGAAAGACCAACGTCATTAATTTGAAACACCCTTGTTTTCACTGACTCGACATTTTTTTGCCTATGATAAATTATAATTTGTTAATAATGATTAATATTAATGATGAACAACGATGGTTATCGTACCTATACAATTTTATATTATATTTAACTGTAGCAATACTTTTTTTCATATAGGTATTTAAAATTTGAATTATTTTTATCTGTCAGATGTATCTAGGTAGTTGTTAGATCGTTTTCCCAAACACTGAAAATATTGTTTTATTAAATAATTTGTCATTGATTTAGACTGAATTATATAGCTGGGTAATATGCAAAAATTATTCTTTATTTAATGAAAACTCAACGTGAGGTAATAATTCGAAACTATTAATGACAATTTTTCTGTGTAAACTGAATTTTCGTCGAATGTATTTCAACACTATGATATAAATTTGGGAAAAAAATGGATTTATTGAGTATCGAATCCCAATAATATATTTCTTATATGCGTTATATTTATTGAATGTCTACCTCTATATTATGTACATAGCCCCACCTAGGCTGGTACCAATACCGATTGCCAATTAGTATCATAAAAACATTAAATATTTTTAAACTACCCGACGTCACGGACGTCAGATTACTTGGTTTTCTGCAAGGTTCATTACGAGAATAACATAAATTAATACATTAAAATGCTGTGCCTAAAATCAAGAATTAAAATAGAAGCGTGATTACCATTTTCTGGTAGATAGAGATAGATAAGTAGCTAAGGTAGTTAAATTACTTTGGTGGTGGAAAATTTACAAATGATGTGTACATATTATGCAGTCATGCAGATATGTATGCGCGTGCAATAATCGTGATTCGCTTTCACCGCTCACCACTTATGAAGATTATTCATAATTTTCCCGATGTTGGTAAACGCCGAAATCACAAAATAATATTTTTCGGTTACATATATTGGACTACTTACGTCCGTAATGCTGAGTAAATTATCCGTGAAACCAAATTCGTTCTATAATCTGTTGCAGAGTAAGTACCTCTTATGACAATAAATTCGGTGTTACAGATTGCGTATGGGGTGTAATAAAATAATTATGTCATAATAATACCTATAGGCAGTTGTAGGCACTATGTATGGCTCTGAGGCACCTTGCGCGAGTAATAAATAATATATATATATATATATATATTATATATTAATATTATAAAGGTACGTTGAACGTTCGACGATTTTGTTCTCTGTGAATAGTATATAAATAAATTATAGTAATAACGATAACAATGTTTGGCAAACACATATGACGTTATTATATTATATTATAGTATATGATGCAAGCAAAAAGTACAATAATGTTAAAGAATTTTCAAAACAAAAAATAAAAGATAAACAAACCTTCGACCACAGACAGTTGTTCTTTTAACATAATTTTCTATGACAATGCGTCAACAATGGTCAACGAATAAAGAAATTACTATATATAACGTAGATACAAAGCCTGAGATAATACGACCTAAGGACTAAGGAGTAAGGACATTACCCTCGATTGGTTGGTTTTATAGCTTAATAATTTCTAATAAAAGTTTTAAGAAATTGTTTTTATTATCGTAAGGTTGAACAAAAAATAAGCTTGAAGATAGAACTTTTTAATTTAGAAAATTGATTAATTTAGTAATTTAATAATTTGACTTAATTGTATACAAATTATTTATCTAAATAAATAACAAGTTCATTTAAAATGAAATTTTGCCTCAGTTCCATTGGACAGTTGTACTATTCAAAATCACACCCCGGACGATTAGTCCATAGTCCTTCATACTTCATCCCAAAATACCAGTCTACTAGGTTACATTCGAAATTGTATGATTTTAATAAATACCTATATTTCAATAAATGCCCAGCCACCTAGGTATCTATATTCTTTTTTCGATTTTTGATTTGATTGACTGTTATTTCTTTAAGGTTATGTGAAACGAATTATATATAATATTATGATATTAAGTTTTTTATTTGTACACATAATAAAGCATTATTCCGAAATTGTATGTAGGTAGGTATATCATTCATTATTTATACTAATAAGCCGTAAATCATATGAATAAATATAATATAATATATATTATTATGTATTTAATATTTATATAGTACTTGGGAGTAGGAGGCTTTGCCCACAGCTCGCTCCACTCGTTATAAACTCCACTTTAAAGTTTTTTTTTTTTAACTATAAGCTACTTACTCTTACTTTTTACCATACCAATATAAAGTTTATTCATAAAACATAAAAACTGAAAAATAAACATTAAAATACTTTCATATAGAATATATATTATATATATACCTTATAGCTACGCAATATACACATATACACAAACAGGGATTTATGTGGTGTTGGAGAGGGGTCAATAAGTCGCTATACTTCTCAGTTCTCACCACACTTAAAAAACGACCTCTTTACGATTTCCTTTTAAAGGTACCTGCGGCTAAGCCTTGAAGTTAAATAAAAATATATCCTCCGTTAACTAGTTAACTATAACTACACCTATTTCCGAAATGTTATACTTTTTAATCATATAAAATTATTTTATTCAATATTGTTTGGCTCGATAAGAATATATTGAGACACTGAGTAGTTTAAAGTTTGCATTTTTATTTCATGTCACTTATTTTATGAGTAGACTTGCAGGTTTTATGAAAACTAATTAGGGTGTAAATCCAAAAGAACAATAGTATATAATTCATATAATTCATAATTCTATATTGATATTGTTTTGTTTTAAAAACAAACTTTTTCATCTACACGATCAAGACTTAAGAATCTTCAATGTTATTACAACACATAAGTACATATTATTATGATATGTAATAGGGTATTACCTAAGGTAATAAAATCAAAATCGTTTAGCAATAAGAATTATTTCGGTCTACACGGAACGCTCAAAATGGTAGGTAGGTATACCTACACTATATACCCGGGTATCATTGAGTATATAGGTACTTTTTGCCATTTCGATCGATTTTAAGCTCTGAACGCGGCTTAATAATGTGTTCGTACACCAAAATCACGAACACGTGTATGGGCACGGTGAACAACTCGAGAACGATTATTTGAGTAAATCTCAGAACGCGCGCATCGAACAGCGACAGCACTGACCACCACCGCCGCCATTAACACATCAACTCATTTCCGTCGACGAGAAGCAGCTCACACGACCGTAGGTACAGCATACACGCATGTCGCTCATGAACGTCAATAATTTAATATACCGAGATAATAGGACTCGGGTATGCGGTTGACGCCATTGTGATGTGTGTACTTTGCGTGGACAGAACGCGGCTAATGAGGATAACCGAGGCCTACGAATGGTACACACTCGTACTCATGACTTATGTGACTGGTGTACGCGCGATGATATATGGTTTTGAAGAAGGAGATAAAAGGTAATAGACAGTATATGACATTCGAGTTGCCGCTGTCACGTCGTCGTCCATTGTAAATGCTCGTAATTTAGCGAGCGGCTCATTATTAAACGCACCAGAACGGAATGAGTGAAAAATTATTTCGGTCGATTCTTTTCATTTTTTTTTTCTTCTATATATTGTGACGATAAAGGTTACGTACACACGATGACTCATGACGATGGCTCCTTTTATGCTCTATAGTTGTATACGATCCACGTGGTGCAGGGCATGGGAGACTGGTGTGCGCATATTATACGCGCCGTATGTACCTGAATAATAGTGTATATAATACGTATATGTATACATGGTCGGCTCTAGATTATATTATGTTTATATTTTCGTTGCATAATGGAAGCCTTCGATCACCTTGGGCAGCAGCTCGTTCGAATAGTTTTTCATTTTATAAATAACGCTTGGGCGCTCTATATAGAGTCATATATATATAAGAGCCCAAACCCCTCAAGGGCAATACCCGTCTATTCAAAAAATATACAACAGATAACGGATGTTTAATAATAATTATGAATTGTAATATACCACTTGTTGATGGGGCATACCTACAGGGTAACCTATATCTACTGCACAGCCACCCGAACTGAAGGCGAATCGATTCAATAGAATATTATTATATATTACATAATAGGTAGGTGTAGGTCAGTTTGTTTGATTTTTTTTTTTCCAATAATTCATATCCAACTACCGAGTAAATTCGGAAAATAATAACGTAATGAGCAGATGCACTTTTGGTCTTGATTAAGCCGCCCCGGAATTAGTGTATCAAACAACCAACTGTGTTTGTTCTTGGGGATGAGACATTTCAGAAATTCTGAGGTGTGCATCATTTTGAGCTTGGGCAAACAAATTATTTCCTGAAGATGACAGAAGTAAACTATAACTGAACGGAGGCGTAACAATAAAAATTAAATACCTACTGTCGAAATTAATTTTTATGAATACCTTATATTGCTACAGCAAGCTTTAACTTATAAAATTGTCCATATGCCACGATTAATCGTTAAAATGGGGCCCCCGGCCAACACTAAAAAAATTGATCAACATGGAGAAATATGTCGTGAATTGAATATTAGGTATTAATATTATGTTTCACTGTATAAAGTAAAGTTAAAATGTTGTAAAGTGACGATTTTCGTATCGTTTTTATTCCGTTCGATTTTATTTATAGCTGTAATATTCTCTTTACATAGAACGGAATAGTCGACAGTAGAGATAACATTTAGGTTTTATCTTTATGAAATATGATTATTCGATTATTGCGATTTCATTTTCCATTTTCCGTTGTTGGCGTTACCAGAAAAACTGCTCGAGTACAATTTTAGTTTTTTTTATTTTATTTACCAATCTAACAAGACAGAATCCTGGATCGTTTTCATTCACAATTGGACCCAATAGGTCCGACCCGGGGAAGTTGCTCAAACTGCAGAGATTTTAAGATTTACGAAGAAATTATTTGTTTATATACGGTTGCAATGGTTATGGGATAAGTATAAATATATCTAGTGGAAATGGTTATTATTTTTTTTTTGTTTATCGGTCGCCTGCAGTGGTTCATCTTGCAGATCAGGTATAGGCATGCATACAATTGAATTTTCGGACATTGCCTACCAAGGTGGATGAATTGCGCTTATAGTCGCTCATCGGCGTGTCTGCAATCAAAATAAATATAAAACATATTATTTCAATAATACGCAACAGGTAGGCACAATATACTGCTTGCATATTATCACCATCGAGTCTCGTATAGAGTTGGCGTTTTTAACGGGCAACAAAGTGCACGGGATCAGCTAGTATATGAATATAAAAATGACTTAAATTTAAAAAATACGCAAATTTTATTGAAACTATTAAGGCAAATGTGGACATATAATAATAATTAGAACTTCATCGTCAACAAAACATGTGTTTTTAGGTAGATATTTATCCAAGTGTATAACACTCAGTAAATATTACGGAGAAGGTGCAAGTTGATTATGGGCTCATCCAAATTCAATTAAAATAATACCTACCTGTGTATCGACTAATAAGTAGGTATTTAAATCTCTCACATCTCCTTGTGTTTCTAATTCTGTATGTAGACGAGTATTGAGCGATTAATTAAAAAAATTGATAAACTTAGAATTGTTTTTAGTGGATACCTCTAATAGTACCATTATAGTAACTGCAGTTGTGTCATTGTGTAACGCCTATATATGGCTGTATATCCGTCACATTTTCCTTCAAAATATAAACCATCATCGCGAGAAAGACGTAGTGAAGTTGTAATTGAAAAAAATTATTCTCAAAAGCCTGAAATCGTATAATTACTAATTTCAAATTGTCATCTTTATTTCGTTGTCTTTCCATAGCCGCGGCCGTGCTATAGGATTGAGCATATGTCGAGATGGTACAAACTATTAACGTTCTGCGTTCTGGTTTTTCATTGTTATCGCATTGGTTGGTTTCGTGTTAAAATCTATAAATAGATATTCGTAAGCGGTTAGCGTAGAGATCGAGCCGATCGAATCAAAAAAGGTTTTTAGGAACCAAAATCTGAAATAAGACTTCGGCAGCTGCGAGTGTTCAAATTATGGAAGGACCTAGATAAGCCGCCGCTGAGTACGAAATTGATCAGCCCCCCCCCCCCTACGCCAATGCGCTGTAGTGCCAGTAGCGTTTCTAGAACGTAGGGTATGAAGATTTAAATAGACACGTTCAGTATACACACACATGTTCTTATTATTATTAAGTGCAGTGAAGTTTTTAAAAATGTGGTGAGGCAATTTCAAAACTTCGTGGTCTCAATACATTAATTATTTAATGTAGAAGTACCTGCCCTAATATATGTTTACTCAGAATCATGGGGCGATATGGATTTAATATATTCATGCTCATAATAAAGTTATGATGTAAATAAAGTGTGGCCGCTCGGCCACATTTTTAAAAAAAGAGGTCGAGCATCATGGACTTCGACGCCACTGATTAAATGTATAGGTACATTTTGTACTGTGTACAAAATTTGGTGCGTAGGGGGGGGGGGGGTTATGACCCCTAGTCTACACACCCTTAATTATCCCATTGGTGCTTACTGCCTTGTACAAATTAATGCACAGCATACATTTAATACTTGCAATTAACATTTGCCAGTTAATCATCGTTTTCCCAAAGTATTGTTTGCCTTAAGACTTAAATGGATACGTTTAATCAAAGATCATGTTGTATAAGGTCTTAAAAAATTGTATTCTCAAATAAAAACGAAATCTATTTTTAATTAAATATAAATACAATTAATTACCAGTTATTTTTACATAAGGTGGTGACATTCTACCGAATTCCTTACTAAAAATTCAATTGAGTATTGGAATATGTAGGTATAATTGTCTGCGCGGGAAAAAGATACTACGGCTGTAAACCATCTATACAAGTCATTATTATATAATAATAAACAAGTTGTGACAAATGAAAAATATATTTATGGCTAAATTGTTAAAAACAATTTTAAAAACATGTAAAATAGCCGTTTCTCTGGTAGTTTTCCTACTTTAACGTCATATTGTACATTTGTATTAAAATAAATTCGCTAGGGGTCTCCGTCTCACGATGACTCCATAGAAGTGGGGGGGACTAAAACACGACACGGTATAAAATATGTATGGTCACTCGTTCCCGTCACCATTGCGAACCATCACAATCCCCCCCCCCCCTCATAAACATTCGAGACGGTAGGTGGGGGTGAGCTGCGCGGTACAAGCAATCGATGTTTGTGGCTCGTCGACCGTTGCTTTGTTACCGTATATTATTTGTGCTAAAACACATAGAGATTCTCGAAGGGGCTCAAGAGACTATCGGCTTCATAAATTTTTTTTTACTTTCGCATTTTTCACAAATAATTTGCATACTTTTGTTAGTAAATTAATCATTAAAATAGAACTGGGGGTAGAACTCATCTACTTATCTGTGTACATATATATACACGGGAATAAATATATTTACACATTACGTATTATATTACAATATTATATATTATAATCCCTATCTGAAAGAGATTTATTTTTGTGTCCATATTGTCAATTATATCGATAGATTATAAAGCATACCTCTAAAGCATCTTCTAAAGCAGGGGTCGGGAACCTGCGGTTCTTTAATATGCAACCCGTGGCTCTTTGGAAAATTCATCAATACATCTAGATCCGTAAGATAAAACCACCCAAAAACCGATTATTTCTGAAGCTTAGGACAATATGATTTAAGAATACTTAATTATTTTATGATACTTTTTAACTTTTTTTTTTAAATAATTGATCGAAAAAGAATACGTACGATAATTTATTATTGAAGATGACATTTTCGATTATCTATCTCCTTTGAGCAATGCTCGTGTTGGAGAAAACTTAAATAAAACAAACAATTTCTTGCGAGTTATGAATTATTTAGTTATAGACAATGTACCTATATCGAGTATTGGATGGCGTTATAGAAGTGAGTAACGACGACAATATTAAAATAAGTGTTAGTCATTTGTTATAAATGTAAAACAAGTGTCTATAATAATCATTATTACAATCAACTACAATGTATTGATATAAATACTGTGTAGTTTTTCTGGTATTGCAGAACCAGACAATTTGTTTCGATGTCCCGTGTCACGATATAATATTAATACTTTTAAAAAATATACACTTTACACAATGACATTAACATAATAATATCATCAATAATCATCCATACACCACTATACCGACTTCATATTACATACATGATACATCCGTTGTAGGCCTTTGATTCTGCATAGCTAATAAGTATTTATTGATTAATTAAAATTTAAAAAATATGGGCAGAAGCTATATATTATATATACACGGTCGATATATTTATTAATAATTACATAGCCAAATTACAGCCACTGCGTTGCTCGCGAAAAAATTGAACTACCCCAGTGGATATTTTGTTCCGCCTTAAACAACACACATTCTTAACACGATTATCATTTCGGCAGTTTTGGTCAAATATAAAACACAAGTCTAATGTATTATATCCAATTTATCATAATAATGACTATTTTATTTTCCGGAACCCGCAACGGCGAACAATCCTTGTGCTATCCTCTCTTTAAGACGCTTAAGACATTTGTCTCGGGGCTTCACATTCTCTCGCGGGCACAGGAGAATTGCCTGCGGTGTGCCGAATTTCGGAAAAACTTTATTCGTTTAGATTTGATGCGTCTGCGTATGGTGTACATCTCCATATATTATTATGTACGAGAAATCGAGAATCATGCGACACTCGAGGAAAACACGAGAGACGCGATGAGATCGAAGAGTATTGTCAATTATACGTTAAACGGCGACGAACTTAATCGTCACTCCGTCGACCCAGAAACAATACCGTTTTATATCCGTGTCGTACACATATAAAATAGGCACTAGCCGTCCGCCTACCCCCTCCCCCGGTCGTGATCAAAGCGGTACCTATGGGCAAATGCGTTTTTCGCAGAAATCTATAGGTAGAGCAGTATTGCATGCATAGTAATAGTATATAATGTTATACAGGTACTTTAACTATATAACTATATATATTGTACATATATAACTACCGAGTTCCATACCTGTATTATACCTATACAGTCCTTAGTAATAACGTATAATATTATATATAGTGCGCACACTCGTATTATTATTAATAACAACCGTCTTGGTGCGACACACACTCACACACACACACACACACACACACACACACACACACACACACACACACACTGTTATAATTGTAGGTCGGATGGTCGAGATCTAATACGGTACACTGTACTTACCGCAGTCTGTCGCTGCAGCGGCGAGTGCAGCGTGAACCCATGCGATTGTTATTATTGTTATTATTTATTATTTATTATTATTGTAGAGACCGTACTACATAATACTCTGCGCGTGTCTCCGGGGCCCGGTAAATCGAGTGCGTTTTAATGGTATGCCCAATCCTCGTCGATCGTCCTTCCAAACGATTATGGCCGTCCCGCGAGCGTTTTGAGGAACAATGCATCGACGCACTCGTTTTAATTTTTTTCGGGTTCGGAAAACTTCTCAAAAAGTCAGGAACAGACGACCGGTGAATCCCCGTGCTCGCGTGCGTACGGTATATACGTATATTAAATGCGCGTGACGTGCAAACGACGGCGATATGGCGGTGAAAAACATAATTTCGCCGTAAATCGAAATCAATCCATCCGATACCATGGCGGACTGCACCCGGGGTAGTCCTAGGTCACCCGTTCTCGCGCAATGTCACTTCGCGTTTTGTTATCATATATTATGGATATTATTATGTCAAAGATACCGTGATTTTGGTACACGTATCGCACGCGGGTAGAATGAATTCGAGTTCCGACTGACCGACTGCATATTATGTAGATACGTTGTTCTCGCGGCCAAATGAAACCACATGATATACCATTCGTGCTATTGGCAGGAGGCGGTACCTAATACCATTAAGTACACTTGAGGTGTTATTCTTTCATAGGACCTAAAAACCAAAAACATATAACCGTTTTGAATCGGACGGACCGTTATGAATATAACCCTGCAGTATGTTTATGCGCATCGTACAAAATATCGGAAATCTATAAAAAAACTAATACCTACACTTCAGGCACTAAAATAGTATACGATATGTGTGAACAAAAAAAAAAAAAAAAATGTGGTCTGTGATATACGCGCGCAAACGCCGCGTGTTATGGACACTATACCTATATTATAAATACTTTTTATGTGGAGTGAAAGCACGCGACGGGAGGGACGGGAGGTACGAGGAAAAAATACGATTAAAAAGTATATTTTTATTGCTTACGTTCATTCATCGTCGTGTTCTATATAGGTATATAGTGTATACGAAATATAATATAATATATATATATATATAAAGCGTGCACGCGGTGGGCAACCCGTACCCAACTGTTGGACTATAAAATCTAGAAAACAAAACGTCTGAGACTTGAATGCCCGACGCCTGTACATGTTTAATGTATATAATAATAATATTATATAGCGAGTTTATTGTAGGTACTTATTCTACGTGCCCACGTCCTCATTATTGTTATCCATATAAATGATCCATTAACGTGGAATATAATAACAGTATGGGGGTACCTATCTATTCCCGTCGTGAGATGCGAGCTGCGATCAAGGAATCCGCGATAACTGCACAGTTTCGTGTCATTTTTTTGAAATACGAATACGAAATACTCATACGTTATCTCATACCATATACATTATGCAATTTAATAAAAAAAAAAATCGTAAAATAAATGACGTTATGGTATTGATTTTAATCTCCCTCGTGTATCTTATGAGTTATAAGTACGTCCGCCTAGTTAAATTATGTTACGTATACGTGCGTTTGAAATCGAAATCTATCTACAGTTAAAATTCAAGCATAAAAAAACTGCTGAGCACCTGTGTCTTAGTCGAATTTGAATGAACAATTTTATTATAATATTATAAAAGCTATTTATACAAATCCATACTTATAACACAATATGGGTATCATTGATTATTATCTATTGTTTTACACTCAAACAGGAACAAAAGCAATGCCTTCAATAGTCTTTATATTACTGACGATTCTATAAAAGTGAAATTTGGCTTATTTTATTTCTTAATGACATTCAATGTACATATTACAAAATTAATTTATTCACAAACACATTCAAAGCGTAGAGATTTTATGAAGTTCAAAAGCGGTTAGGTTAGGTTCTTTAATGCTTCCGAGAATTGAGACGTGACGCATAATTATGTATTTTATCGGGGTCTCTATAATATAGTGTCAAGTTCTATATTTTACATTTTTACGTGTGGATACTCTATAAAACCTCTAAATACATTAAAAAGAAAATTTAATGTTTTTTTATAGATCGTAAAAGCGGAAGAAAAAAAGTTAACAGCTTAGATCTATAGAAACGTTATTTTTTCACTTACCAAATACGATCGTAAAATGGTGCTGTTAATGTCTGTGGTTTTCCAAAACAAAAGTATTTTGTGTTTTGTTAACTAGTTCAGACGCTCATCAATTTAGTGAAAATAATTTCTAATGGCCTAATTTGTATTCAAAATTAAATAATTTATAGAAATCGTGAAATAAACAGTCCCAGAACAAATATAGTTCCCAGTATAATCGGCTTCCTATTATCAATGGACATCGTAAGACAAATAATAATCAACGCTTTCTCGGAAACAAAATGTCAAAGTTTGAATTGTTGTTTGAAGTGTTTAAATGTAAGATTTCATTATTGATACTTACTAGTCTTCGTCTATTTAAAATAAACACGTCACCGTTGCTGATCTGATTTTAATAGTTTACCGCGTCGTTGGGCCGTCGCTGTCGGGATTTCTGGATAACGTTCTTAAAATATGGCCTAGAACTATTGTTTATTCTTGCAAAAATAATGTCTTCATGTCATTATTTTTTTGTTTGACGTCGTCAAGATTCATTTTTAATATTTACGTCTACCTCGGTGTGTACGATTGATTATTTAAATCATTTGTTAGATAAGTACAAATTTAAATTGTTGTTGAAAATGATTTTTAACAATCAAATGAAAAATAATATTATAATATTGTATCCACCTAATATTTTGTTGGCAAAAGTGCATACGTCATATACGTCACGTCGTATTTATAACTGCAGGTTGATAATAATATTATGGTACAGCCCTGGGTTTCGACGTCTGTTCTAATGAGAATAATAACACGAAACACTTATAAATTATAATATATTATATAACGACCAGACTCTATTGGAATATATTATGAATACATTTTCAACTCGGTATACTTTTCCCTTGCTGACCTAATCGATATGAATTATAACGAGACACGTCGTATAGAACTAATAAGTAGTAACCCTTCACCTCTATATTTTGTTTCGCGCACACCTCAATAATAACAATTTTTTTTATTTACACAAATAATGCAACAACTTAAAGAAAAAAAATTCAATGCTGGTTGTGTTGGCTCAGTCGTTACTCGTTAGTGCACATAATATGTGATGTAATTACTGTAGGTAATATTACCTACGCATATAAAGACTATAATATCATCTTCGCATCACTCGTAACATATATTTACCATATTTTTTTTTTTTATATTATAAATTTCCATCTGATATTATCATTTTTGAAGGACGATATATTTTTAGTAAATTTTTGTATTTTGTATTTTTTTTTTCCGTCCGTCCGAGTAAACAAACTCGATATCAAGCAGGTACACCGTACACAGTTTTAAGAGATATTATACAGAAGTAGGGGGAATCTAAGCATCGCTAATTCGTATACGGTCGAATCGTATGATTTACCGATTTTTTTCATGAAAATATAATGATAAATATTGATTTAAATCGGGTTGAACTTTTTTTTTACATGCAAAAATTCGAAATTAAATACATTTTGTCCTCGCGTGGGACCTTGAACAAAACTATATTAAGTTAAGATCGTAATTAGCACTGAAGATATTATACTTATTTCTGGAATACCTACATACCATAACCAGATATTTTTTGTCGAAGTTTTACACTTTGAACGTTAAGATTTGTATTTTATTCCAAGGTTTCCTTTATATATTTTTCAACGATTTATGAACTCTTTTATTGTGTGACTCAAGGTTGTTTAAAATGAGGCCATAATGTCTTCGTGCACTTTATCATGACAATATATATATAGTTCATATTTCTTTGAGAGTCATGAAATCACTACGGAACAAAATAAATACTTAATAAATTTAAGAAAAAAATGATTTGGAGAAATAACTCGAATTAAAGTTAGCTTTAACTTTTAAACGTAGAATACTTCAGTTACCTATCACTTTGGGTTTCCAGAAGGATTGCATAATACTATTATGTTTGCATGTATCATTTTTCTATACCTAACAATAGAAACAATGGTTTCTTAATTGAATATATTACTTTAAAATTATTAAATGCTACGTATAATTTTATTATAATACTATATAATATACCAATAGCATTATATATTGTAGAGTACATCATCAAGAGATTACAGTTTATACGTCTTAGGGTTATGCCTTGTGCGTTTTAAGGTATTTATGAGTCTGTATATGATAATAATAAAAAATCATGTTGTCTTGACAATAATGTCATTAAACTACTGCGTATTATAGATATTACATATATTATATATAATAGTATAATATTAAATACCTTTCACCGGACAAACGTATTACAATTTATTGGATTTTAATCTATTATACTGATGGTGGGCAATGGAGGACGAGACATAATTCTAAAAATACCAAGTAGAAGACACCTATAATAAGTGAGATCTAAGTGACATTAATAACTGTCCTACTGAATTATTGTACAGCACTATACAAGAAATAGACAACTGCTCCACATTGTGCTATTTTTCAAGTGTAATAATAACACTTACAATCTTAACAGCAAACAACATGAAAACCTATATTTTTATTATTATTGTATACTATTAGATTATTATTATTATTAATAGTAGTAGTAGTAGTAGTAGTAGTACCTACTACCTAGTAGTTTTATAATTGCATAGATATTACTATATTAGTTTAATGTGTATTAATTATAGTAAAACGGCGTTTGTGTACTTAATTGTACATTTTTTTTACATTTATTTTTCAAAAAATACCAATGAATTTAATAGTATTTACCGTTAAATTGATTTATAAATACCATCATGATTCATATAGGTAACGTTATGTGTATTCGTCTGTACATGAAATTGCCATATTATCTTCTTGGTCCGGTTTATAAACCGATATAGATGATCTGCAAACAGTTAAAGATTAAATACTACTCTTTTAGATAGAAATTATTTATGCACGATATATTATAATACAGGTAATGTGGTATATTTTCACAACTTTTTTTCTTTGTTTCTGTACATAATCGATGTGTTTTTAAAATGAACTGCCCACGGACCACAGTGAAGATCCCACATGACTTAACGCCGGAGAGATAATTCGAAATACAAAATAAATGCCGTTGTTCGCGAGGTTCGAGTATTAAAGGTATACTACAATAAGAATGTTTATTCTTCAACTTGTTTTATATTGTAAGACCTCTTTGTGGGTACAAACCAACTAGTGCATTACAATTTATTTTTCTGTTATTATTTTGTTTCTCGATTAACAAAACAATCTGATATAATCTGTTGCTGGCAGAGTATGTAGGTTGTAGTCTGTAAACATAGTACATTTATTTAGCACATTAAGTAATTTGGCTAATATTATGAACAACGTAATAACATTATTGAGGAAGTCACCCATTATATGTAACACCTCCGTGTTTTTTTCTGGCAGTAAAGAAACATTGTTTTTTCTCAATGATCGACATAACTTAACCGGCTTAACCTATTCATTGTATCATTAGTACGGGTAAATCGCGATATCCAGAAAACAAAATAAGGGAGTTATAAAAAACAGACATACTCTTCGAGAGTGTTAGATTTCCAAGTTTCTTTATGTTATGGAATAAAACCCATTTGTTATAATTAATTGTATTAAATTACCTATAGGTAATGACTATATCTAGAAAACCAGTAATTCAAATAAAACATTCTAACAAAGAACAAACTAAGAAAATATATTGTGTGTAATAAATATAGTTAAATATAAGTTACAACTGATTGTTTTAAATATTTATATCGATAACCACTATAATAGGTACCTACTATTATAGTTGTATGTGCCTACCGAATAGAAACCTAAAACTCAAATTTTTGGGCTTTATGTATTAACTAATATTTTCAATTCATTCATGCAGTTATACAAGTGTGTCACTCATTCAAAATAGTGTACCTATAGCTTATAAGTTTAATATAGTTTTATTAATTTCGTCATTTTACTCGGTATAAGTAACTATTTATTTATATTTTTTTCGTGGATATTATACAACACCAGCTATATCTATAATACATAGTGCCATAATATATAATATATAATATATACTATACACCTGAATTAGGGGGAAATCCTCTACTGTCTTAATTAGTTTTTTTAAGTGCCCCAACTATTTTCTTTTACTTGGACGGGGGACGACACAAACTAATGGCCGAAATAATTTTTTATTAAAATTCAGAGTTGATTTAAATTGTTGTCAATGATACGCACCTAATGAATTTTACATTTTTTAAAATCAAAAATATTTTTCTCTCAGTGGTTTAGAATACCTTGTTATTCTTATTTTAGTTTGCTTAGGTATATGATATCACGCTTGTTCTTTGACTAGTGCACAGGTATATGTACAATGAACTATTGTATTATCAAATATCAGTAGACTAGTGTTGACAGCTAACGTAGGTTTATGCTTCTGAATCACTGAAAATATCTGAGTTGAATAATTTTGCACTTGGAACACAGTTTTTAAATCGTTGGATTGAGCTCCTCTGCTTAATAATTCCCAATTTGAGTACAGGATACACCTACGCGATTAATATATTATTTATAATATTGTAAGAATATATTTTGTACACATAAATAATGTATAACGGTTGTAGCTAAGCGCATTTATTGATTTTCATCAAACATTTTTGTGTTTGATAACAATTAAAAATTGTGCATACTCTGCAAATATTGCTTTTGTATATTTTGTTCTCATCGGAAATTCAACTTAACTTTTATAATTGGCTGTTTGGCATTCAAATTCATATTTTTTTTCTTCCCACTTACCTGTAGTCGTTATAAGACGCCTCTTCGTTTTGTTCTTTATTCATCGTATCAAAAGTATAATACCCAGTGTGGGCTAACTCACAATTAACTAGATTGTAATGTACCTACACATTTGCAAATTTGCGCATTTGACGAATTTGAATACATTATGTTGTACAGTACTGCATTGTGTCGAGTAACCCAACCTAACCAATAACAGCTGATGTGCGGTGTTGTTAAGCACTTAAGTTATTCAAATAATTTGCTTATAAAATACTTTTCACATTTTTTAAATAGGTTTGGTTGCTCGATAATAATAAACGAAATCGTATTATAATCTACGGGCTACACTATTTATTTTTTAATATTTTAACAAATTTGATACATTTGTCTTAATATTTTGTTAGCAATTTAAAATTAAACGATATTTCATCTGTACAAGCGTCTCGCCTTGTTCAACAAGAATAATGTAGAAATCAATTTACAGGCGTGAATGACTTGATTAAAGAAGTCACTCATTGTAGTGGCACTTTAGAGGGCTATGTTTACTATTTTAAATGAAAAATGATAATTCATCATTCCTTGTCAAAATACAAAAAATTAAATTTAGTATAAAAAAAAAAAAAACTAACGAGAAATCAAAATAATATATAATAACAATCATATTATAATAGGAATGTCTGTTCCCCAATTTATTTTAGGCAGGTACGCCCCACAACTTCCGTGAGATCCGTCATGTAACTGTTTCACTGTATATGCACACAACACGCACACGACGTATATCATTAGTACACGAACATAATATTACGACATCGAGATTTTCCGCAACAGTCCAACACCAATGAAAATATACATATAATAACATTATGTACTTACTATATATATATGTGTGTTATGCGTGTTATATACTTATATTATTATATTTTATGTCTATATGCTTTACGACCCATACACGCTTGTATATTATTATGTGCACACCGGATGACGTGTAACGCGGTTACAGAACTATATTATGATATGCAGGCTATTGTTTCATAATTTTTTCGTTCTAAAAATTTCTCACCCGCGAATTCCTCTGCAATTCATCAACGAAATCTTTACTTACATATCAAACCTGTAAAACACGAAATTAAAATATTCTCGATCCCGAATTAGTGATCTCATCTCTGTAGTAACGTATATCTTTTTGATCTGCGCCAAGGCTGGTCTCCTAATTTAAATTGTTAATTCTCTTTGTCTTAATTATTTAATTTTTTTTCATCAGTTATCCTCTATCTGGACTCGGCAATACTTGCCGTAATTGCCTTGTTAGGATTTTTTTTTCAATATAAAACCACTTAAATTTGAAAACCTCAGTTTTGAAACAACACGATGTTACAGAATATGTTACTGTGAACGGTCAGACTGTCCTATTTTGTTGAATTGTGGCGTAGGTATACCTAGCTAATACAATACTATGATATTATTGCAACGGGTTTTGTAAAGTGTATTGTGATTATTATAAATACTATTTGTTATGACCTTTACATTAGGCGAAAAAAAACCGACACGAATATTAGTCAAAAAAATGATTCGGGGGGAAATTTCAGACTGCACCGAAATTATAGTCGTGCGGAAATTGTCCATTTACCATATAGCTTATATCGCGACTGTGAAATGCAGTGGCATCGCTATGTATAATAGTGCCTTGTACCTGTGTAGTGTGTAGGTATAATATATAATGACTTTTTGTCTCCACGACTGACGAACACTGTGCAGGCATCGAATGAAAATCATCAAGAATTTACGCACGCAACCGTATCGTAGTATATATAGGTACTATATATGTATATATGTATATATATGTATATTTATCATCGCGCATGCAACATATTTTACACAGAACATAGAGCTATACGGCGGAATGATAATATTATACAGCAGATCGTTGTGCTTTGGTCCGTAAAAAAACGTATGACACTTTTTATGTTTCCGACTGTGATCATTACCGTTGTATCTATTTTATTTTATTTTTTTTTTGTTTTTGTCTGCGAGCAACAAAAATTGAAGCTCGGTATTCTTGATGTTTTTTTCTTCCTTTTTCAAACCGATAACTGTACATCCGTATAATCGATGTAGTCGATACTACTATAATAGCTATACACACGTATGTGACGTTAGGTTCGATTTATCGAATCAATGTCAATGTATACGTTTCTAACGACTGTTGCGGATGATTGTTGACAATTGACATCATTCTTTTTTTTCCCAAAACATTTATTTTTTGTCCTATAATATAATAAGCATTAAGTATACACAAGGCGGTTCTTTCATCGCGAAACAGTCGCTTTATTTCTTCGGTAAACTTGGGTATGAGTTTTTGAATATACATTTCCTTTTACGTACTTATAAGCACCTAATTGATTTTGAACACAGCGGCCATTCATAAGAGGTTGAAGCACTCTATGATATTCATCCTAACCATAGGAATTTTATTCTGCTCCACAAAAATTTGTCTCGTCGTACGTTTGTAAAGACGGTGACAACAACAAGCATGCGAGTGCGGCATAAATGATAAGAGGATTTTCAAACACAATGTTTTGAAGAATTTTTTTCCAAAAACGCATTTACCTAGACATTTTTTAATAGAAACAATATACGCGGGTACATTGTATAAAATAATATGTTTTAACGGTGGAGGCCAATAGACCGCTATTGGTTACTTTATACAGATATGTTTATTAGAATTCGGTATAGTATAGGTAATGATAAAACCGATGATTAAAATGAATTAGTCTGCATATTATTATATCCAGTCCCAGTGCAATAGTTAATATCGAATAACTGCGCTGTCTTTTGTCTTGGAATAATGCACATCAACTGCACGTTATAGAAACCTATAGTGGTCGGATTAGTCGAATTTATTCGCAATGCAAATTACGTACGTATACGTACTGTTGTTGCCGTTTGTAGTTATTAGCTATTATGTAATACTAGGTATTTATACGGTTCGCGTCATTTCAATGAAAGAACTGGCAAACTAGTAACTGCAAATGATTTACAGTTACCTGCAAGCGGTTGATTCTTCTCGATTACACCATACTTGACAAGACATGAGTATAGAGTACGTTCATTGTATAGGCCGTATAGGTATATATATATAGCGCGTCAATAAAACAATACTCACTACGAAAAATCGATTTTAAGGGACAACAAAACGCGTTCAAAAGATTAAATAAATAAAGTTTAATAGACCACATTCATCGTCCTGATCTCCCTCCGTAGTAGTATAGTTATTCATTAAGTTAAAACTGTTGCTTGCGATAATTCAGGAAGTCGTCGAAACTTATAATAACGTCGACGTGTTCGTGTGCGTAATGGATAATATAATGTAAATCATGTACTATAAAATATATTGTACGCGTGGGAGTAACTCTGGAGATTTATGTTATTAATAGTTGATTAATATCTATCGCATCGCATTAGTATAGGCACCTTTCTTCTAAGTGGGAGAGTAAAAAGTTAATTTGATCCTTGTAAAGTCAATGCCAAGAAGAACGGAATTCAATAAGTTAGGTTAGGTTAGGTTAGGTTAGTTTAGTTACCTACATATTTGAACTCTTAAAGTCTAAAGTTACCTAATGTATCTTAGAAAAATATTAATACAACTTTGTTAAAAAGAAGCTAGGTAATTCATTTTTTTTAATTCCCACATATGTGATTGATCAACTTTCAATATTTAAAAAATAATATAGCCAATTATTTTGTTTAAAATGCGTCCTATACAATTCCTCTTAATACCTGTGTTTTTTTTTTAGTTTTTATCAACGTCTAAATTGTCATCAATAAATCGAATCATTGACCATTGTATATGCAATTTAGAGTGATTAAACAAAACATTATTTTAACTTAAAGTATTATTTTTCAAATTACCCAATTGGAAAAAACTTAGTTGTTGCAATAGATTCTTTAACTATTTAAATTATTGATTTAATTAGATATTTAACCATTTATAAAACTATAATATAAAGCTAAAAAGTTTTTAAAAAAAACAACTTGTATTTTTTTCAATTTTCAATTTTTAATTATGATTACTTTTATAATGCAACACGCAACGTCTTATACTCTGCATATTATTACTATAAATATGTATATAATTAAACATAATAGGTACCGCATTTAGCATTATGTTCAGAACTATATTAAGATTTCCGCGCCCATTTTTTGGTCATATTTAAATATTAAGTACCGTATTCAATTAAAGTTAATTAATCTTAAAAGTTGAAATTAAATTGAATTTCCTGTTGCATATAAAATTATAGACTTTATCTGAGTTAGTTATTATTTATATCCGTTGGAATAACTATAGGTATACTGTAGTATTGTAAAGAAAGGATTTAATATTTTTGATCTTACGACTTTTTGATTAAAACATAGATAGTAAAAACTACTAACAACAGCCACTTATAAGCTATTAAATATAATTTATAGATATTTTTTCCTCTGCCCCAAATTAACTATACATTGTATAATTATTAAATTATATATGTCTACCTAATACTATTTTAGAATATGCGAGACTGTAAACTCTTCATCAACGATACTTTCCTATAACTTTTATTATCATTACCTGTATACATTTATAATGTTATATATTTAAAAACAATTTAAACATACAAAATACGGAATATAGGTGTACGATATAAGTACCTATTGGTACCTGGATTGCGGCTACTGATGACGTGTATTGTATTCTATCAATGTTAATATTGTTTGCAGAAAATGACGAGCGAGCGAAACATACCACACTTGAGGGACATATTCGGCGGGGCCGACGACGACGACGGTCTGCCGGGCGAGCTGCGGCGGTTGGACGTGAAGAGCGACGACCGAAATTCGTTGGGCGGCGTCAGCGCGGGCGGCACAGACAGCGCCATATCGGTGGGCTCGGCCAGCGAAGAGGACTTATTGCCGGCCAAAGGGTCCAAGAAGAAACGGCATAAGAGCGGCGGAAGCCGGCAGACCAAGTGCGCGGCCACGTTTGAGGACGACGTGAAGCACCTGGAACGTCATCTGTCCATGAAGAAAACCATCAGGAAGAAAATCATGCGAGACCTGCAACAGGCGTTTGTCGAGGACCCGGACGAGTTCAAGGTGGAAAACATACCGCCAGAGCAGCTCAAGGCCGAGCTCAACTCCAGGAGTCTGAGCTTCGGCATGCCTGGCAAAAAGAAAGGTACTTACCATGATACCATACCGGCTATATAAGTATAATATTGTAGATTTATTGTAACTAGAGACCGGGTGTTTTTTATGTATTTGCATATTTTTACTGAACGTATGCAGCTCAGATTTCGATAGGCTTCATCGACGATTCATTTTCATATGAACTGAAATACAACATTTTAAGCACATAAAAAAAATTATATTTCAAGGTTAAAGAATATTTTGCGCAAAATAATATATGTGTTTTGAGAATATATTTGCAATATGGACTTTGAACATTTTATAAAAAATGCAAAAATATTTTTGACCTCCGATACCCTCCTTTAGGTTACCTGTAAGTGCCATAATCGAGGGCACCGTGTTTAAGTGTCTGCAGGTCAATGGCCTGTGGCCATTCTGGCTACGGCCAGACCTGCGAGTTTAGGCGAACTATAAACAGGTACTAAGTTTTAGTCATGATTTTTTTTTTTGTGCAATGGGGTAACAGATTTGAATGAGTTAGTAGGTATTACTCTTCCAAGAATTTATTTATTTATTTTCTTGAGGTTAGATCAAAAAAATTGTTCTAAACGTGTCTAATATATACATATGGTATAGGTATATATAATATTGTATAAATTAATGATTTATTATTATGTGGTACCAAAAGACTTCCCTGCAGGTTATCTACCTATTTAACAGAATCTGGGTGCAGGCGGTACAGCGATTTTCTTCGCTGTTACCAAGGCCGAATTTCGACTTTCGGATGCCCATGGCGATGGCGTAGGTACCTTGAGTATCTGTTGCTCGTATGAATTACTCGTCGTGCCATCGCGCGGAAAAGTTTATAGGTGGTACCCTTTTAAATCCGAATTCAATTTTTGTAGAGTCTGCGCATGCATTTTTTTTCATATAGGTATTATTATTCTTTATAATCTATAGGAACTCATAAAAATAATTTAAAATAATATATAAAACAATGTATAAAATATGTAACAATGTAATTTCGTATGAACCTAAAAGAAAGTTAGCAACATGTTACACTTGATATGATTCTTTTGTTTTCCAGAAGTAATAGATACCTAACTATTAGCATATGTCTATGGCTCACGAGTGTCTTCGAGGATGTTGAAGGGGCAGTCATAAATATAGGGGGGGAGATACAGCGCCACGGGGGTAACCCCTGAACAGGCCTAAGACTTATAAATCTTTCGCGATCACTTAGTGGTTGCAGCTCAAAACTTTATTTCTATAGATATGGCATAAAATCCATAAAATCCATAATATTTACATTTTTATTTTTTTCATTTTTGAAATAATATTTTCCAAGTTTTTACTACACCTATCATTACAAGCCACGAGGACGAGGTAGGCAACTACCTATTTTATAAACGTATATGGCAGGTAACTACCTATACGTTAAAATTGTTAAAAATTAATTTCCATTAGCTTACCTACCTACTTTATAGTTATCAAGTGGTTAATTCGTTTTCGTGTTTCTACATTTCACCTAGTAATTACTTAATTTACCAATTACGTCTTTACTTGTTATTTCCATGTAAGATGTAACGGATTTTTTAATACCTATAGAAGTATAGAACCTTTAATAGGTAATAGAACCCCATTGTATAGGTACTGAATATTAATTTGTAAGATTTTTAAAATTTAAGTGTTAAATACATTATTATTTTTTAAATTTAATTCTTAATATTTTTTACTTTCAGGTAAAATGAAGTCTGAATCGAATTTTCTAGACTTTTTACGTGGTGGAAACGACACGACAATGACTGGCCGTCGTTACAACGCAGACGAAAGCGATTCTGGACATGGGTCACCGACCAGAGAATTGGACGACGACGAACCGTCGATACGGAAGCCAAGCTTTTGGAGACGTTTTACCATAAAGGGCGCGAGGAACAAGCGGTAGGCGCAAATGTCGTTCGAGCGCATAAGTAACACTGTGATCCTTAAAAGTTAAAACCTATTATTATTATTATTATTATTTTATAATTTTTTTTTTTATATCACGTAAGATTGTATGTGCGTACCTATGCGGTCTATTTTCGTCTTGTCATCCTGATGATGCTATTACCTTCCATTTTCCGATGTACAGTCGCTGCTGTGAACTGTCCGAACCAATATTTTAAGTGTCAATTAGACTACTGATAACAAATCCTCTCTGATTTTTTCCTTTGATTTTACAAGTACAGATTTACCATTGGAATTTTTCTTTGATAGTCTACGATGTATTTTGATATAAAATATTTTATTTTATGTACGTATGTATGTAGGTACTTAATAAACATGTCATACTTAATACAATTTTTGTACATTTTTTTTATAAACATTAGTAATTATTAATAAGTAAAACATCATTCTGATCCATATTGTTTTTAAGAAGTTGAGTATATTATTTTCAAGTTATTTGTGCAAAATGTTCTAACTTTTAAGACATTGGTAGGTCATAAAATAATAAACTCTTTGATACACTCCAGCAACAAATAAACATTAAAAAAATTGCTTAATGCAATTTAGTCCACCATTGTATATTATTGAAATAACAAAATATTGAGCAATTTCTTGTGAAGCTAAAATAAACGCTGTGGTCACAGATCAATTTCATTATAGATTTAGTTATGACAAACCATTTTTTTACTTTTAAAATCAATGTAGAAAGTTTTTTCTTCCATTAATTGTAGTCATATACTTACTAAAGTGAAAAGTATATAATAAATTAAAAATATTTAGTTATAACACAAATACAAAAATTATATATTTTGTACGATACAATAAATAAATTTAAAACCACTCTAATGGTGTAGTTGACTGGTAAAAAAAATCAGCATTACAAAAACTTCTTAGAATACCTTGACAATATAATATTATTAATATTAAAAATATAAATATAAATTTGATCTATTAACACCAAAAACAAATAGGCACAAGTTCAAGAATAAGGCAAGATTGAACCAAATTATTACATATACAAAAAACATATAGTATTATGTATGTAAATAATTATTTTTAAAACTATAATATTAGCTACGGAGACTCATGAACCAAATTCCTCAGTGTCAGAATCAATTTTGTTAAATTGGAATAATCCTCGTCCATCCATTTGTAAATAATACTGAAACATAAAAACAATGATATGATTATCATTAAATGTGATAAAAAAAAATATAATATATTTCTTAAAGTTTTATAATATTAAGTACATATTACAAAATACATGTTATACAATGCATAGTGTTGTATGACACAAAATTATAAATAGTTGAATTAGTGAATAACATATTAAATTTGTATTTTTTATTAAATCAAGAAAGTTATTTAATAAATTGGTGGAACATTATTTAAAGAAAAAACATATAATACAGTTGTCATGTACAGTAAAGTGTAATGTTATAATGGACTTCCTATGAGACAAAAATTTCACTACAACGTAAACTAATTTATAACAGAAAAATCAGTTGTTACCAAATGATTCCGATATGATGAGATTTTACTGTATTCTTTAGTATATAATTAATTTTATTGAATAGGCACATATATAAATGTTTAAAAGAAAAAACACCTAAAGGGCAAATTATTTAAATCATTCTTAGAAGTTTAGATTAGAAGTTATTAAATTAGTCTCTTAAATTTTTTTTCCTTTGAAAATGTCTATACATTCAATGCATTATTTGTTGAAATATAAAGCTTGAAAAATATTTGTATCGAGTCTATTGGTTATCACCATTAGAATTCAAGTTATAAAGACTACTGTAATTATTATAGTGCATGTCAACAATTGTTATCAATAGGCAGATAATAAAATTGAATTGTGATGTTGTAAATTGTTATATTAATATGTTTAGTCAAAATTAGTAATAATGGAAGTATTAAGACTAATACACATTATGAAAAAACAAATAAAAAAGAAAAATCATATTGAAGATTATATTATGTTAAGCGAAACACGTTGGTAAATACAAAATAACTTGGAGATGTATTATTTTTATCTTTGGTTAATTTATTTTTATTCTTTAGTAACTGCGTTACAAGTTAATTTTTATCAGTATTTTTACTACATAAATATATATATTATATTAAGCAACTATTAGTTGCACACGTCAACACAGTTCTAATGCGGAAGTTGGGTAGTGCACAAATTAATATTATACCAACTGAATATTAATACTTACATCGTGATGTGTCCACAAAGATTTTCGATGGCTAACCGTGAAAAGTGAAATACCAACATCACGACAATATTGATACATAGAACCTTCAACATCAACACTAACTGCACTTGTACATTCATCTAGTATTGCAAATTGTGGTTGATGATAGAATAACCTAGCCATGGCAATACGCTGTTTTTCACCACCAGACAAAACATCCATCCAATCAGCAACAGTATCCCAACCTTGATCTCTTTGCAATAAATATGATAGTTGCACACGTTCTAAATGATTAGCAATGTCTGCATCGGTTTTTCTACGACGCTGCATTTCTTCCCTTAAGGAAAAAAAAAATAAGATTAGTTATAAAAATTAATATCACAAATTATGATTGATGCTGACCCATCTATAACAATATGATATAACAATGATATGCAGTCTATAATATTAAATAAGAGCATTTCATTTACACGTACTTAGTGTGTGGATATGTAACTTGATCCCTTAGTGTACCTAATGTCATATATGGTTTCTGTGGAATATAAAAAAGTTTGCCCTTTGGAGGTTTTGTTAAGGTTCCACCAAAAAGAGGCCACAATTCACCAAGTATTCTGAACAATGATGATTTTCCACAACCATTTGGCCCACATACTAGCACATTCATGCCTGATGTAACTTCAAATGATAATTCTTCAACTAGTATATCACCATTTGGTGTCACAAGAGGTACTTTATCAAACTTAATGACATTATCTTTAGTGATAATACGACCAGAGTTTGGTACAAGTTTCTTTTCTTTCAGAGTATTATTATCAGTCAACATAGTCCGTACATAATGTCCTTTATTAAGATCAGTAAGTACAGTCATGATCTCAGTTACTCTGGCAGTGAATCCAGCTAAACGTGTCATATCACGGCCAGCTAATACTAAGCGACCAATAGCTTCAGCTAATTTTACCAACATACGACCCATTGTATAGTAATTCTGTAATTAAAATATTGAATATTAATAGTAAATAAATAAGCGAGTCCCTACTTCTTGGATAAAAGTAACAATTTTATAGTTATTACGAATAAAATATAAAATAAACAAGATTTTTTAGAGTAGCATAGCATAGGTATTTTTTGTGTAAATCAATTACAGATAATATAATAGAACCTTGATTATCCGAACTAAAGGACTGCACCTAGTTGAGAAACATGGGAGTTCAGATACTGGAAAAACTTTAATATGTTCATACATATATTATACTATATGATACATTGATATTTATCATTCAATATTATCAATATCGAATTATTATATACATTAACTTATTATACATAACTACATGCCTACATATTACCCATAAAAGCATTACAACGCTTATTGATGTTCGCATAACTGAGTATTTGGATACTTAGATTGTATTTGATACTTATTCAGATAGCATGATGTTTGGATAATCTAGGATCTACTGTACTTCTTTTATTGTTACCCATAAGGGTTTTGTTTGAAAATGTTAAAACTATACTTACTCGAAAACGTTCATTTTGTGAAAGACCAGATAAAGATGAATTACGATTCATAAAAGGTATACTAACAGCATAAAATCCTACAACTGTAGCAATGTCTAGAAAATATAAAACATTTCCAAATGTAATTTTCATTAATTCTAGAATAATTTTATCATAAATTATTTCGACTTACATTTTCCAATAATATTATCAAGAAAACCCATAGACACTTTGAATTCAAGGAATTTTCTTAGGTGAGCTGTCTAAAAATACAAAAGTAATACTATCAAAATTAAATCTTTAAATACAATACTTAGGGTTCAATCTTGTAACCTTGTATAGTGCGAGTACTTCAATACATAAAAATAAAATTTAGGACAAAAAGTTATGACTGATAATTATTTTAAATTAAGATGCCCGGAGTGGAGTGCTTAGCGGTTATCTCGCAGAACGTTGGTTTAGTACTGAGCTCACCTAAACTTTAAATGCTTATAACTCATTCATCCTAAATTTAATTTTCATTCATCGATATACTTAGAAAAATATTCTACTTTGGAATATGAAATTAAAAATAAATGTTGTCATTTAATAAAGTAAAAACTTTTTAAGTGATACAAACACAACATATAAAAAAATATTTATCAACTAGAAACCATGTAAATTTTTTTTTTCAAAAACATTAATAGTTTTTGAAACAAAGAATAGTTCATGATAAAAGGATCACTTGATATTTACATACGAATAAAGTTAAGAGTAATTAAAATGATTAAAAAAATTAAATACTGAAACAGAAAAAAATTGTGATAAAAAAATGAAATATAATAATTTATAAGCTAACAAACTAAGAGTAATACTTACTAATTTATTAAATGAGGCTAACATAATAAGCTTTTCCCTGTTATTGCCGTTGTAGAAGGCTATTTCTTCAGAATTAGTGATTAACCGGGAGTTAATATAACGGTATTCACCTTCTAATTTTTGTTCTACTACAGTCATTTTACCAGTGGGTCTACGAAGGTAAGTTAGTACAAATCCAGATACCATCAAGTAACCGAGCATCACAGAAGGAGTCTAAAATAAAAATTGTTATTACATACAAATTTAACTTAGGACATATTTTTAGTCTTTACTTCAAAACCTAATGTAGATGTTAATTTGTAAACATATATTACAATGTCTAAAAATGGTTTACAGACATTGGAATATAAATCAGTGAACATATCACAGAACTTATCGACATCAGCTGTTAATAACTGATCAGGATTTGATATACGGTTGTCCAAATTATTTATCTTGTAGTAAGTATATCCTCTAAAAATGATAAAGATAACTTTTTGCTTCTTTGTAAAATTTTTGTATAAAACTACCTTAAATATTCATCATATAAGTGAAGTGACAACCTAGTTCGAAGTCTAAGCTTCAATTCTCCAATACTCCACTATAAATTGTAAAATTTGAATTAATATATTGTTAGACCGCCAGTCGGTTGATAAATATTCATATTTACCTTTAACACATTATTGACTAAAGAAATCTGAAAAATGATTAGTTATTAAATTTCTTACAAAAAATCACAATTTAGAATAATAAGTCCACTTACAACTGGCATTCCGGCAAAAAAGTACAACAGTTGTTTTTTAAACAATGTTGTATTCATACTTATAATTGCTGTTTCGACTACTGTTCCAGTCTGTATCATCCATATGTCACTATAAGATCTGGCTATTAGTGATACAGCAACAAGTATGAGGAACCCAAATTCTGGAGATGTAAAGCCAGGAACAATGATTTTTAAAATATGAAAGAGTTGTTTAAGAAAGCGGCCATTGACGTGTGCTCGATTTGCATTCTTTGTTTCTGCAGATTTCTACAAGGGTAGTATTATTATTAGGAAGAGTATGTGTAATGAAGAATAATTTTAAAAATATATCGTTCAGTTTAATATAAATTTATACTATTTTAAATATTGTAAGAGATATTTTGCAAAGTATAGTTTGTCAGTTGTCATTTAAAATTTTCTATTACTTTAAATACTTGTTTCAGGTGTTCTTAAGATAATTAGCTTTAAATAATTAAACAATGAAAGTTGCCATTTAAAACTCAAATGTTAGAGGTGCATTATAAAGTTTTAGTCATACAAGTGATTTACATTTTTCAAGAATACAATTGCTGAAAATTTTCATAATTTTCAAAACAGTGAGTTTACTATTACAAGAATCATACTTCATAATATTATGAAAAATGTAAATCTTAGGGCTGTTCAAACACAATTTATATAAATATACAGATATTTCATTATATACCTAAGTATATTGTAGTACAATTATTTGCAACCATCCTTTTTATTTTTGCAATAAAGGAACAGGTATAGATTTTATTAATAAATATTTACTTTTTTTTAAAACAGGATTTTTTTGGTAAGGAGTATAAGGTGAAGTGGACCTCATGTTTCAGAAAGATTAAATACCTACTTGATTATTGGATTAGATTATACTATATATGATTATAAAAATAATAAGTAACTAAATATATAATATTATATAAGTAGGTAACAAAGATATGTTTATTATTGAAAGTACAAGAATAAATAGAAATAAAATATAAAAAAATATTTATATATTTATATATTTTTTTATGAATAATTAATAAGTCTGCTTAGTCCAAAAAATATATCTTACAACCCATATGGAGAACTTCAATGATCCAAGGTTAGTAGTTAAAAATTGCAGTAATAAGTAAGGCTCTACATTTTATATATTTTCAAATAATGCATAGAAAAACAGGTTAAGCCAGTTGCATAAATGGTGATAGTCATTTATTCAGTAGATATAATCGTACCAAAAGACATGATATTTTAATATTATTTTAATAATACTTCAATATATAGTATATACCTACCTAGATTATTACATGCCATTAAATGTATTATGGTTTTATTAGGATAAACAAAAACAGATCCTAAAAAGTGTAAAAGTAAAACAAGTATTGACACCTGACAAATAACTGTTGATAAAAAAAAATATTCACCAAAAAACATAGTTTTTTGTTTTTTGATTCTTTACAGACCACGATGTAAAATTTAGTAAAAATTTTTTTCTAAGTCATATTATTATATGGTATGAAGTTTAAACATATTATTTACGTTTATAATGTTCAGTACTTCTACAAAAAATATAATAAATAAATAATTACAATAAATATGGTCAGAGCTTAACCATTTTTATTGGGAGGTCAAAGACTTAAAAATAATTTTAAAAGATGAGAATAAAATCATTATGAGAAAATAAGCTGAGATTGCAACAATATTAAGGCTTAACTTGTCTAGCATTCTATTATCATGAAAACCCCACAACAGATAGCATGAACAAAATTAATGAAGCTAGGTATTAATGGGGAAAGATAAATTTAATAGTAATTGAACTAATTGACTAAATGTTCCCTCTATTCTTAATTTCAATTTAACTACTAAGTATATATCTTTAATCCATAACCATGAGATATCGGCTTTTAACTACTCAGTTGGTTTTTTTAATATTTATATTAATGGAACAGTAGCGAATTGAGGTTGTTTTACATAAACAAAATAAAATGTATACAATATACAGGTGATTTGCCAAGCATGCTCACCCAGTCACCCCATTTTTCTTAATTAATGTAGTTATCTTAAATCTGATTTTTGTGATTTTTAAATATTCTTAAAGACCATATTTTAAAATTCTTGAGATTTATTTCACTACTTAACGAACGAGCTGCGAAATTATTTAGTGAATAATTTATCTAAAAATTTTGATATATTAAAATAAAAATTAAAGAGATTACTACAAATACGTAACACCAAATACCTTTGGACATTTTGAGGTTTTTAAAAAGTAGCTTAGCTACTTTTCAATCTAAATTCTTGGGGTATTTATTTTAATTGCCAATAATTTTTTATAGCTTTATAATTTCAGATTCTGGAGCAGTGTATTTGACTTAAAATGTCTATGCAGAATGATATAACAGTTAATACATTTACATTATTTCAAAAAGTATAAAATTTGTTAGAAATATCATTTTTATCTAATTTAAATACCTACATTTTAGGTCAAATGGTCCAAATTTTAGATTGCTCTTATTTTTTTCATCCTAATATTTTTTTTAAAAAACTGTATTCAAATCAGATTTTTAAATGGTAACTTATTATTTTAGTTGGATATTCAGAAGCAGAATGTTTCCTAAGAATGTTGATCTATGAATATTAAATTTGAATAATAGTTCTTTGTTAATAATTATCATTTTATATTTATGATAAGAGGGGCATAGTGGCGAGGGTTACCCTACAAAATAACTGAGACACTACTCCATCTAAGTTTAAAATGCTATACAATGACCTCAATGTATTCTTTGCTAATGAATTCAATATAATTGACAATTCAATGAAACGTGAATAAATTAACATTTGAAACAACACTTTAATAAATATTTAAAATTTGTTACTACTAAAATGTTGTTCCTATTGCTCTATTAATAGGAATGCAAATTGGTAAGAAAGGTTATGTTAATTCTATAGAATTTGTATGTATTAAGTGAGCTAAAAAACTGTTATAGGAAACGAATTGACTTATTTTAACTAGGTATTTTGTCTGGTTTAAAATATTTTAAATACTCTATTATTTTACATAGAATTGTTTATATTATTTTTAATTTACCTATGTTTATTTAGCAAGTACAAAAATATAAAATGATTGTAGGTACTAAGAAATAAATAAAAAAAAAGTTATTAAGTAGGAACTATTAATTATTTATTGAATTTTAGAATTATCTTAATAGTTCTAGAAGTAGATAGTTGTAGATATGTTATAGGTATGTTTAATTTGCAAACTATTAAAATTTATAGGCACTTTAATTGTTGTTATAAATATTATTTGAACTTACATCAACTATGAGGTACTTTATGTCGTTCTCTGGAGCTCTCCTAATAAAAAATAGATATATCAAAAAATATAAATATAGCTAGGTACCTACCAAAATCGTAGGTATAATAGATATAATTGATGTTATACAAGTTGTATTAGTAACTAAATATTATATACCTCTTAATAGTCTTTTTGCTCTGGAGAGCATATTTCTTTAACAGATAAATCAACAAAGGCACTCCGGCAACGGCACCGCCGATTATTGCATTTTTTTGAGACACATATTTGCTCAAAACAGGAGCCATGGTTCACACAAACGAGTTACTGGTAGATCCTTGGATATAACGCCATAGAAAATAAAAAAAAATTTAAATTTAATAATGTCTGGTAGGTAACTAAATAAGTTTTGAAAAAGTCAACTAAAATTTAAACTACAAGAAAGCTAGCAGCGGTTGGTACTCACTGTGTACTGAACAGACACATACGTAATACGTATAAAAATATTAATAATAATAATAATAATTTATTACGGACGAGGGAGATTGGAGATTGTTGTGCGGCTAATATGAAATTACACTACGGTAATAGTGGTGGTGGTGACCCATAACTCTAACGAGTCCGGAGTTAAAGACTAACGGTCTGCATTATTTCAGCTGTTGCGTTTTGTCCAATCGGTAAATCTGAAAACTGAATGCAATACGAGTTTGTCAGGTTCCACCACTACCAAAAATGTTGACGTAAAAAACAACTACAACCTTCACAAACCCATACATTGATAAAAACTCGTACTATGCTGTTCGGCAGACTATATTATTGCCTATTAGGTAGGACGACTACAGCAGACAACAAAGGCACAGAGCAGGAGACGAAAATAAAAAAAAAACACGAATACAATATTATTGACCGTTTAAATGTCGCTTATCTCCTTTACTAGGCGTGATAAAAAGAAATCTGTAAAATAAATAATAATATTAAATTGTTACCATTTAAATGTTATTATGATTTTTATTATTGATAGCCGGTAGGTGTGTTTGTGTTTTTTATACTTAACTGGCTGATAAGAGATAACGAACGACCGGCATGGAATATTAATGTAGAAAGGGGCATAGCAATACCACATACACGGTCGTCTACAGGTGGCCATGCCTTCTTCCCAGGACCTATTTTGGTTCGATACTACATTTTAATAAAATGTTTATTAAATTATTTAAAATGTTAGATTATTTAATTTTTTTTTTTGTTGTCCCTGAAATATTTTTCGTAGGTGGCCTCGATCCTCACCTCGAACATGAGACAAATACTCAGATTTGATGAATCTATATCTCTCTCTAATCTCTATTCGATGGCTATTCATCTCGGATTACTAATAAGTATTAACCTAACCCTTATATAGAATGATTCGTTGATTTACTTAGCATGAAAACTTAAACATGTAAGTCAATAGATGAGGTCAAATTCATCACTGGTTCCTCCACATAGTCACAGAATAAGACAATAATAATAATAACTAGGGCCGAGAACTTGTAACTCTATAAAATCACCAAATATGCATTAAAAATATGCATTTTAAAATTACTATGCATATTATAATGCATTAAAAATTTGCATTAAAAAAATAAGATTATTTGTAAGAATATATTTTTAAATATTTTTTTAATTTTGATGTCTGCAACCGACCTCTCCGTGCCCCTTATTGATAATATCTCACGCGGTGAACGATATCTGTTCATAAATAAAATTAATAACCAGAAAATAATTTTTTTTTGTCTAAAGACTGCACTATCTTTCTCCAAACCAGCGATGAGTTGGTTGAGAATGCTCTTTCGGCCATAATATTGCTCTGCCATTTTAAACGAAATAATTGGTGATAAAGAGAACAACAAATAAAATATATATTAATTAAATCTAAACTAAATACTCAATTGTAGCTATTTCAGAATATTGCGCAATGGTTTCCTGAAAATGTCTAATAGCTTAAAATTTTAAAATTAATTTAGAGATTTACAACTTCTGTGTGTATTTACAATGTTGTTGGTAAATTTGTCATCTTTAGAATAATTTTACCTTAATTTGACGGTCGATCCTGTGGGGCGGACGAGGGTCGCGGGTGCGTTTGCTCGGGACGCAGACGACCACAACAGCGGACGAAGCCCGGCCACGGCGGCCGCGAGATCGGCGACGAGGATGACGGTTGGCGGCGAGCGGTTGGCGCGGTCGCAGCGGGTGTGCCGCCTCCCACAAACTTTGACTCAGAAGCACAAGTCTCCGACAGTCGGGTCGTCGTCATAGTTGTCGAAAACGAGTGATTAGGTTTCCGCCGTTTCGCAATCGATTTCCTCGGTAGTCTCTTGATCGTGTCCTTTGAAGTTGCTTCGACGCCGAGGGCGGTTTCCATGTCATATGTGATCGAGCCATTTTGGATTTCGCAGGTTTGTGGTGCGGGTAACGGTGGGTAGGTAGTCAGAAAAAGAAATCGCAAGTGAGCCGATTTCGAATTCCGTCCGAGGCTGTTGCCGATTGTTTAAAACCAAACATCGTTTATTGCCAATCAGCGAGTACGGCTCCGTGATAATATTATATTAATCGGACAGCATCAGTTGGATTTCGGAACAGTTTATTTTTTCAAAACACCGTTATTTTTACTATTATTATTGATACACCTACTATACTTACGCAGAGTTATACACTATTATTCTATGGAGTTTTAACGAAAATGTGTGTATGTTTATTTTCATTATATTATATAGGTATCAACTACTTTCTGTACTCGTTTTATACTTTTATAATAGGTGAAATAATTTAGATTCTGATCAGAGCAGTCGGGTCGTATGGCGATTTTACAATGATGTAATAGAAACATGTAAGTACTACAATATTATAGTAAAGTTTTATAGCAGAAAAAATGCTTCGATCTTAAATATTGGGGATGATTTTGAATTGCAATTTGGTTATAGTATAAAATTGCACTGTTTACAAAATGTGTATACAAACACCACTGTGCACATTATGCATTCAGCATTGTACAATTCCGGACTTACTATAATATGTAATGATATGTAATATATTATAGTATAAGACTTGTAAAGTAAACTGTAAAATACCAATACCTGTTTATTTTGTGGATTTTAGGTACACTATCAAGAGTCACTATAAATCCTTCGAAATCGGTATAATATTACGTTCATATTAGCCGCCTCCCGTGCGCCTTCCCCACTCGATTGCTATCGGCGACTCGTTGAACTCGACGACGCTCAAGTTTGGACTTTGAGTTGTTTGTATCATCAACAAGATTTTAAGAATTCGAAAAATGTTCAACAGTTTCTATAGTTTTTTCTTATCTTCTACGAGTTCTACGTACAGTAGACGTTTTGAACATTTCTCGATAATCTTGTGATCCACCATTTAAAAAAGGATATTTCAAACAATGTTATAATACTGCTGTTTTCTATCATAAATCAACCCACGATGTGGTCTGTTTCGCTTCGGGTCCTAAAACTTTTTACACAGCAACCTGCAATGTGAAGTACTTCTTTATGATTTTACATCGTAGGCGGAGGACATCGCATTGTCCTGTAGGGTATGAATTCCTTCGCAGTGGTTTTGTGTAATTTACGAGTACTTACGAAGCGCAAATTTTCGGCCTCCCCCCGACAGTAGCTATCACCTAAAATCCTCTTTAGACTTTGAACTTGTATAACATTGCGAAATAAATAGATTTCCATAATGTTCTTCTACCCGCTACAATGTTACATCCATAATAATATTATGACCATTGATAATTTCACAGTATAATAATTAATGATAAATTATATCAACGCGAATAATATCAAATCACGTGTAACGTCTAACGGGAATTTTTAATTTTATTTCATAACAACACGAGAAATGTTTATTTTTTTATTAAATTATATAATAGGTATATATCTACGGTTTAGAAACTTTTGGCTAGCACCAAGTCGACCACATTATATATCAATGATTACAGGCTCGGTCGTTTGTTACATTAAAATAAAGTTTCGGCTGAGAACTCGGTGCTTCTGAGTAGTTACATTACTTTCCAGTAACCCTCGTGGTGCAGAGAGCTAGAATGATGGTCATCATTGCAGATTACCTCGGATTACTTCTAATTCTCAGAGCCCTCTAAGGCGTATTCGACAATCGTCCTCCGGCTACATGCGCAGGAAACAACCATGTCGTATATACGAAAATTGACAATTATACACGCCACTGCTGATTTCCTAGGTCAGAATACTTTTGGATTCTTCGTGGTGCGAGGAGACTCGATGATGGACGTTGAGAAGTTCCCGAAAGTCCAGCTGGCTCATCACTTAACCTCATCAACTATACACCGCTATGGTATGTCCTCTCCCGTATTACTCTCTCAAAATGTGCCCAACGAGTGGAAACTACGAAACCACCACTTACCATGATGACCAATGTAGTAATACGGACATCGACCTGACCTAACCTAATCTCGAGTCGTCCGGAGAAAGTTCAGACTCGACCATCACCAGTATTGTGAAAACCGACGCTCGCCGCCAGGAATGCAAAAATGATGACAGGCCCGTCCAGTTTTTAAAATTTGGAATTAATTGTAAATCGTAACGATGTTTAACGTATCTTGGTTTATTATTTTATGTATAACGAACCTACAAATAACGATTTTAACAATTGAGGTTGCCTTGTAATTAGATGGGTATAAATAGTGTTGGATTTCTATGTTTCTATAATTAATATAAAATATAATGTCAGTAAACGTGTAATTATTTTACTATCACCTTTTTATTTATAAAGACGCGTAGTTGATTTGAAGTAGTGAGTATTAGATTATTTATGTCTTTTATTATTATACCTATATGTATAGTGGTTTATGACTGTTGAATTATTCCATAAAAAAATCTCCATACAAATATCGTTAAATCAACAACAATTAAACATAGAAACGAAATGAATGTTTGAATAACCGTTTTTCCATTACTTGGGTAAGCTTGACAACGAATTTACCTTAAATACGGATGAACGGTTAAATGGAAAGAATGAGCGTACGAGAATTTCTTAAAGAATTTCATTTGAAATATTGACAATAGTAGTGCATCTATGTTCTTTCTAGGTGGCAACACAGCAGTTATGCGAGAAGCAGTTACACTTTGGTTAATACGAAACCCCAAACAACCATTGGCAAAAACAATAAGTTTGATAACATTTGTAATACATTCTTCGGTTTATTTCTATATGGATCTTATATACGTTACAAAGGATTCTATTTTTTAGCGAATTGACCACATATTTTATGCATGGTAATATCGAATAGTGATAATAGTGATTCGAGTACCTGAAAATGTGTTAGTGGGTGTTCGCTAGTCGTTACTATAGGCATAATATTGTTCAATAAAAACGGTGGTATACCATATTATTATAATATCTGATTCGGCACTAAACGCAACCAGAGCTTAAGATAAACCACGAATCACGATTTGAGCCCACATTGCAGGACACGAACAATATTGTTCCTTCGTATACTCTGGTGATGGTACTTACATAATAGGTATCCGTTTTCGTATTTCGTGCTGCATTTTATTTATTTTCGTACGACTGCTACAACCGCAGTTAGCTTATACTTATCGTGAGAATAATAAAATAAAAAAAATATTTGATGAAGTTGTCTAACATTTGAAACCGTATCCCAAACAAAGTATAGGTGTGGGTATACAAATATATTTATCTTAAATAAGTTAAGTGATCAAAGTGTTTTTGACGCATAGTAGCTACAATTTTATTATGACTCTAAAATTCTTAGATGTTGGAACAAAGTATAAAGATTATGTTGGCTGTTTCGTTTTGATTCAAAAACATTATTCGAGGGAACTTTTATATAAATTACAAAATGTACAGTAATAAGCAATGCCATATGCCCATATTATTTCTCAAGATATTTAGACCGAACAATTTTAAGCTATTATATACGTCTACCTGTTCACACTGTTCTGTGGTTAGGCGGTGCTGACTCGACAGTTAATATCAATAATATAATATAATATACCGTCCTTTAGCTAATAAATGTTGGGTAGATTTAAGTTTATTGTTTTGACGATGACTTATCAACGAAAAAATGAAGTCACAAAATAAAAATTACGAATATAGAAATACCGAAAAGCGATTGTATTCCCATTTAACTGTATTGTCATGGATAAATTAAGTACAAATATTATGTACGTCACGCCGAAGTCAACGGATGTACGTGCCGAGGAATTAAAATATTTATATAACACGCTTACCGATCACGAACTGTTTGAGCTGCAAATCTTAAAAAGGAACAGCTCGAAATAAAGGATGGTTGCAGCGGGTGCGTTGACGCAGGTACCCGCTGTATACATGTGACTGTTGGCGCGAATAAACGAGCAGAGATAAGATAAAATGGATGGAAAACCTAACATATATTTGCAGTATTAGTAAGTATAGTATAAATTACCATTCGTTCGGAAGAACTAGGACGTTTCGGCGGAGCCGTTTCAGCGTAAACCCATTTCGACATAAATCCCTTCATTTTCATTCTTTTTTCATACAGATAATGATTTTAAACTCGCTGCGTACTGCTATAATATCATTTCAAATGCGCATAGATATGATAATGTTTTTTCTATCTCACTACCAGATGGGCATTGTACAATATTTTCACAATGTTCAAACTCGCACAAGACGTACAAAATGCTATATTCAGTTAATTTAAAATGTATTTCAAAATATAAACAACCGATGTGTATGGAAATAGGTGTTTACAATTTTATGATGAATACTTAAATATTGATCTTCATACACGCCTTTTTTACTATATAAAACGCGGAAACGTTTACGCTGAAATGGCCACTTCGAAATGTCAGAGATTGCATGCCATCAATTAACGTTGAATGCAATTGCATAGGACGTAACTAATAGTATTTTGTCTTCAAAGATATTACCAATTCGAAGAGATTTGTTTGTTTTAATACTGCATTGTCAGTATAAGTAGGTTCTAATAGTGCTATCTATGTGCCATGAGCGACTCGGGAGGGGAGACAAATTAGTGACCCAAGTACTAATAAGTACTGCAGAGTCATTCGGACCACCCAAAGTACACATTTTCGTGTATACAATTTTCAAGGCAAGACATTTTAATTTCAAATGAAGTTATTTAAATCAGTTAAGTCTATTGTTTAAAATAAATGAATTTCGAATAGATTCAGCGATTGTAATTAATTTTGTCATCAAGCGCGACTTGACAATTAAGACTTGAAAACTAAACAAATACTTAGCAACAGTCAACAGATATAGGTGCACGACGACCGATCAAAAGTCTGGACAAACAGTCGCATCTGTGTGTGCCCCCTTCCATTTTGGGATTAAAAAAAATTGTATGGTGGTGCTTGAGCTCGTCGACCTTACTGTCCGACGTTTGCACGTCTTGATGCTCGTTACACAAATACTGTTGCTTATAACTTATTAACTTTGGTTTCAATAATAAAACAATACAAACAGAAGACATATTATTTTTTATTTATTTTTTTGAACAGGTGTTTAGTTGAATTACTTATATACTATACTTATAAGCACATAATTACATAATGAGATAATGAGATAACGGGATTATATCTTCTAAAAACGGGGCAAAAGCGTCCCATTCGAAGGTTGTCGAGGCGTACGGGGACATGAGACTTTAAAGATCGACAGTCCCAATTTAAACTGAACAGGGTATGGCCACCCTAGCCCAGTGGCGGCGCAAACTTTTTGAGTCTTTGAAGCAAATTGTACATTTTTAATATTTTTACCACCAACCATCTCCTTCATTACATTAAAATGATAATTTACTATGTTAACTATCATATTTGTTGTGGCAATAACTGTATTGAAGTGTTACAATTTTACCACCGGCACCCACGACCCGCCTATATTAGACACGAAGCAATTGCTTCAAATAGTATTATATCCCTAGCCTACGTCCCGAGACTGTGGTAGCCGGTTGCCTAACTCTCAGGGGTAGAGAACGCCAAAGTGCAGCTTGACGATCCCCTCGGCAATCGTGGCCACACTATTTTGTTGCAGTGTTACGCAGCCGGTAGTCTCACTCGCTCCAGAACAGATTTGTCAATTATTCACTAAGATAATCTTGTTGGCTCAACATCAATAAACCATTTATCAATTATTCATAATATAGTTTTGTCAATATGATTGCTACATGATCGGTCGATGGCTACATGGCATTCTATAACCATACTACCACCGGACGACCTTGGCAAACATTTCTATACGACCGATCGTATATTATTATTATTGTCAACAAACTATATTTCATATTATAATATTATCATATATTTTATCATGACATGATATTATTGTGTAGATCTCTACTATCTACAATCCACATAATAATTACGTATATCCGGTATCCACGGTCCACATATTATTTCATATTATCTTGTAAACAGAAAAAATATTACAACTAAATCCATGTAATTTAATGTATATTATAATTTTTCACAATATGTTTGTTATATTATATAATTTATAAAGTTGTTACATTATTATTTAACTGACAAATAATCATTCACAATATATCAGTAATAATATTATTATATTATAATATATATATTATGTCGATAAACTAAACTAAAATTAAATTTTGTTTAAGTTAATATAATATATTATTATATAGGTAGATTGAAGGCGGTAAACCAATAATATACAAATCATATAGGTCTATAATAAAAACACTTGAAAATAATAAAAGTAATCGAAATTTGTATTCAACATAGTATAGATTTATAAAATATTATTCATTCATGAGTCCATTAAAATATATAAATAATAATAATAATAATAATATAATGTTATATAATTTCGTTAGTATACCCACATGTTACACGTATATGTATACTATACCATGATTTTGACTGGTAAAAGGCAAAAGGGGTGGTTTTACTTCTTATGTATTCAAATTGCATGGGAGAATTTCAAAAATATCATTAGTAAGCAAAATAATATGTCTCTAGTCGTGACATTTAAATTAAATATTGTCAGAGGAACACTATGGCGCTTATGACTTCAAAAATGTATCCAGTTTACCTGTAGGTCAAGTTGGTTAACTCATAGGCCATAGAATATAGGCCATTCCGTCAAGCCGCCACTTTTACCTTTTATCAGTATAATATTATATCCTTATAAACTTTTAAATTATAACAACATTTATGATTATGATTAATATATTTTTTATTATTTATTTGTAACATTGTTGTGATATTTAATAGTTTGGGTTACATGTAAAAAGTTAGTATATGACTACTGGTTATAGTCATTGCAACTATTTATAGTTAATATTATACTCCTTTTTTTTACAAATAAAATACATATTTCTTTTTTTAAATATAATATAGTCTTAATTCAATCATAAAAATTAACCCGAATCGCAATGACGCATTGTTTGACACTGTTATTTATTGTTAACATTTAAAATTTAAGACAATACACGCATGATACCAAAATACTCTTATTTCTTATTAGGTATAAATACTCTTAAAATAAAATAATATAGCACTCTTATTTTAAATAGTATATAGGTATATATTTAAAATGTATATAATATAACCACATAGAGAACGTATATAAAATTCTTATGGGGATTTAATCAATTAGAACAATATTGTTCTAAATTATTCGTACAAAATATTGTCTGACGGTGACAGTGTGACACATACAAGTTAAGTTGGAAAATGTATAAATATATTTAAAAATCGTAACTATAAAAAGTACACATTTTATTGACATACATTGAATAATAAATGATTATGATAAGTATCAAACAAATTATTATATAATGAGACTTATACATATTGTACATTATTTTATACCTACTAATTTGCAATCTAGGCTCATTTTTATGTATAGATAATAGATATATTATAGATATACAAATACCTTTCACTTACAAATAATATTCAATCTGCATATTCTATAAAGTATACATTTTTTTTTTTGAGTCTTAATAAGAGTTACACATTTAAGGTCATTAGCCTGATTTATTTAGTTGGTTTATTATTGTGGGGGATGGCACGGTTGGTTCGGTTCTAAAAGTTCTAACTTAGAACACGTGTAGTGAGGATTTTTCACTAAAAATTCGGACGATCATCCATCCAACTAGCTACTTAACCTCTAAACAAACCTTAGCCGTAAAATATAGATTTATAAATTTATTTTATAAAATAAAAAAATAAAAAATGTAGTTATTCAGATTATCACTGTAACTTAAAAATAATCATTTCTGTTAAATGCGTGTTTAAATATTTAAGTTTAGAATATATTTAACTAAGTAACCTTTAAACCTAAAACGTCTAATAAGGGGACGTGTTGAATTGTTATGAATTATTATTTATTTTTTCAGATAAATAAGATTAAGGTCTATATTATGCAATATAAAATAGTAAAAGATGTAAGTATAGGTACTTATTTAATTTTATTACAATTTGATAAAATAAGCAATAAAAATATGACATAAAATATACAACGAAATTATCTTTGATGATCATTAAGTAAAACCAAAGTTATTTTTCACCGAAAAAGACTTTATCTTAAATAAATCAATTGTATTTTTAAAAGTTTATTTAATTTTTTCATTAATGACAGAATCCCCGATTTCATAATTTTTAAATTAGCAGTTTACCTATAAGCATCTAAGCCGTACTTCCATTTGAATATATACCTATTACCTACCATAAAGTATGAATTTTTCATGTTTATACTTAAGGTTAGATTATGTGACAATAATATTATGCATTTGGTATTATACTTGCAAAATGCAAAATAAAAATTATAATATTTGTATCAATGGTGCCATTCATGGTTTGATTAGGGTTAGGTATTATTACTAGTGCTGAGGATTGAGGACTTCTTGCAGTCCGGTCATATTTTTTCTATAAAGGTCGTAGAACTAGAACAATAGGTATAAATATGTTACATAACACAAGGCCACTATAGTTAAAATTGTATTTCAAATGTATTTGCATATTTTGTCATAACTGCATATGAAATATGCATATTTAAGTAGGAAGTTTTATAGGAAAATTCGAGAATAAATTTTTCAATTTTTCGATACAACAAAGTTTTAAGATAGTGTCGAATGAGTTTGGACAGATAAAAATACATAGTAGGTATAGATAATATTCGGTATACAGACAATAATTTCACACTATTGCGTGATCGGATCCAGACCGAGATGATTATTCCACCGTATCAAAAAGGTGCCACGAATATTACACTCAAGTTCACCGCAAAGCATGTAAGAAATTAATCTTAGTTGTCAGTCATAATTTGTCAGGAGATAACCTATCGTAGTATGATATTCGTCAAGTGTATTACGACAAGTAAATGACGAAGGGAGAAATTAATTGTTCAAGTTTTTATTTTATTAACTCTCTCAACGTACCCATAATTGTTTGTATTTGAATTTTTATTTTAAACAAATATAATTTATAAAATTTTTAAATTTTTTTTGTACAATTTATAATGTAAAATACATTTATTTTAGAGGATAATATTTGAAGTGCACAAGTTCATATTTTAAGATAGTACTATAAGTTCAAGTCATTATTCATCACTAACCATATTTATAAATGGATGAATAAAAAAAAAATTAGCAATGCCTATACAATTCTATAGTCTTACTGATAGTAACAATAATGATTGAAAATTCACTAGAAATAAGGGTGACTAGGCAAATTTAAAAATGTTACCATTCATACACCTAGACAATAATAATATAAACTAAAAAAGTATCAAAGTTCAATAGATTCCATTTTATAACAACCTAATTTATTTTGTCGTATTAGTTCAATAATAAATATTGTATAGACTTATTTTTTTTCAACAAGAAATACAAATTAATATCAAATGATTTCTACAGTGTGACTTTTATAGTTGGATACAAAACAAAAACATTTAAGTAGAGATAAAGTAAAGACAGTAAGAGATAGTAAAGATTGAACCTATCTTTGATCTACTGAGCACGAACTAATACCCAACTAATCCTAAACGAAGAAACGAATTTTTAAACACGCGTGCGCCAACTCGTATCACAATATTATTGGTCGAACATTGCGAGTGTATAGCGATATCCGATAGTGATAATGACGACCGGCAAATGAGCCGCCCGACGACTCGGCGCAGGTTTCAATATAAATATTAAAAATCAATCGGATAGATTATTTCATTTTTGCATGTTTTTATATTAATATTACAGTACACGCCTCAACGATATTATAAGTGTTAATATTACTGTGTAGTGCATTATCGGTGAGGTAATGCTTAAGACTGTTCCCCCTTCATATTTTAATCGTTCACTCCGTTCCACGTTATTTACGTTTGAGATTGTGCGGTTTACATTTTATTGTAAAAGTTTCCAGAGTTTGCACATGGTCTCGCATGTATATGTTTATTGTTTTCGTATCGTTACTCAATGAAATGTATTGTTTGTGTATGCGTTTAGTAGTACTGTGGCTTGATAATGGACTGGCATCGTGCCGACTTGGTTTCATAATACAATAATATTACTATATATAAACTTCATTTTTTTTTCAATAGTTAGATATTATACATATGATAAATAGGTATTATATATTTGTTAACACTTAGCACTGTTTGTTGTAAGCGAAAATAAAAATTAAGTATGATTTTTAAGTCGTTTAAATGCGACCAACTGCGATTTATTATACAATTTTGTATTTTAAAATAGCACATTAAACTTATATAATTTATGACCATTGCATAAAAATCATTTATATATTGTAAAGCTATAGAACTTTTTAAAGCTGATTTTACACGACATTATAATATTATGTCATATTAGGTCTCAAAACATTTTTGGGCCTCGAGTATCCATTTGATATTATGCAAATCGTTTATAAGAACAAAATAAATTATTTTACTTATTTCTTGTTCACACCAGCGTCTAAAATAATCAAAATAAGATTATTATTATTATTGTTTTTTATTATAATGCATTATCTTCCGAATTAGGCCACCGTGCAGGAATTTCTTTTGAGCATGTAACGTCCTTTGGTCGATCCTGAACGGTTATCCACGTAATTTGGTAGAGACATACGTCTGCGCCGTACAGCCGGACTCAAATTATATTGAACCTAAAAATACATCAAAGGTTTAATTTCAAGCAACTGCGACGTGAATAATTTATCCCGTTTACCATAGATAATATGTTATTTTATTTCAATTCGTGTTCTCTATTATTTGGTTCTATATTATGATTAAAGGAATACACGCATGACATGTATTTCTATTAAGTTATTAATTATTGTCTTATAATATTGTAATTGAAAAATATTTTCATGGAGATTAAAATATTGAATTTTTCCTTTCCAGTGAACAGCATGGTTTTTATTGATCAAAGATTTGTTACTGTCTAGCCATAAGTTAAAAAAAATAATCATAATAATCAACGATATTAAAGAACACTTATTTCGTTGCTGTTGAGTATTGTAACGTCTCACAATTTATGCGAGGCTTTTGACTTATGTAATTATAAGGACGAGGCCTTCATAGTTTATATTATCATAGAGCAGATGATTATAATATAAAAGTATTAAAATGATTAAATTTCGATTAATAATTAAGAAATTAATTTTGTGTATGTTATCGAAAATGTAAATAGTTCAGCAGACATTGTTATGCATTCTAAATGCATAATGTATTAATACTGTGTTATTTTAGGAAACATTCGTAGGTAATTACAATTTATAATTCAACCATTTTTTTAAAATGTTTTACAAATAATAGGTTTTGCATTTAAAAAAGAAGGTATTTTATAGAAACCTTCACAGTATTAGTTAATATTCGAAATATTTAGTTTAATCAAAATTTAATTATCAATAATCTATATTTATACGTTCAAATATGTAGGTGAGTAATGACTATTTGGATTACATTTTTTAATTTAGCATTATTTTCTGACAGATAAATTTAAAAGCTTTGCCCTATACCTGTTGATTGTTCACTTACCTTTTCAAATATTGAGAAAACGTGTGATGTTTTTTAAAAATATTTGCACTTTTCAAGTGTATTATTGTAATATAATTTATGTTTTCTGATATTATATTATATCTTACGTCGAGTGTTACTGCTGGGTAACTGCTCACCTCGTGCACTCAAAAACATGTAAATTCAGCTAATATGCTTATTGTAACCATTATACTACAGATTATATATTTCTAATAAATGTTAAAAGAAAAAATATGTATTATATTTTACTATAATACTTCGGTGATTTACGTCGGCAAGCGCACCAGAAATACTTTATTTTTCTGTACCTAATTGTCCAACTTATTTTTACTTAACTCTGATATTTTGGTCACTGGCCTAAATATTTAACGTGGTAGACATAAATGAGACTAGAGTGTAACCTTAATTATGATCATTATTTTTTAGATATTATAACGTGACACGACCATATTAAGCTTCATCAAACTACTAGAACCTATCCATGTAGATTGTAGGTATAATAGGTATACTAATGTTATATTATAATTTACATAGTTATATGATAGTCTATCATTCAAAATTGTTAAGTATACATTTAATGGATAAACTTTTTTATACGTCTAGGGTGAGGAAAAGTGATGAGGCTTATAAAAAAAAACGAAATAATAAAAAAAGGTAAGTCGAATTTGTATTCGAAACGAAATTAGTTTTCAACGTTTAAACTTAAACTTATTTATTTATTTATTTACCTTTGCCTGAGCTAAGAGTTCCTTAAACACCTGCACTATGTTTCTATTTTCTTTAGCTGAGCATTCCATGTAGCCACATTCCCAATCGTATTTTGATATCGCTTCGGTTATTTCCACAGGTAAAAATCGTTCAGTGAGTTCACACTTGTTGCCTACGATGACTATTGGAATTTTTGGTCCTCTCCTTTCAATTATCTGATGATAATCATAATAAAATTAGTTGAAAACCGTATTATGGTTGCAAAACCCTGTTTTAAAATATACTTGTTCTTTAAAATGTTTAACTTGATCCCACGTGTCTTCCCTGTCTACACAAAAGACTAAAAGAAATGCATCAGCAGTTGATATAGACAACTCTCGCATGGCTGGAAACTGATAAGCTCCTGATGTGTCCAAAATGTCTAATGTCAACCGTGCTCCATCGGGTAACTCATAGTCTCCTGTAAACGATTATAATATAATTTTTTCATTATTATGTAAAGTATAAAAGAAGTCAACAAAAACTATTACTCGCATTATTATGTATATCTTCCAAGTAACATTAAAGTTACGATCTCGTAATATTAAAAAAAAAAGAGTAATTTAAAATAAAGTCTTTTTCTTCGAACAATTATGAATGCTGTGATAAATTATATCTTTTCCGAAAATCTATTCTCGATGGTGCTTATTTTTCTGTAGTGTTTATGGTCTTATGGTCATTTAAAAAATGTTAAATTAGGTACCTACTCATAATAGAATGCATTATTAAATATTTAAAATGAGTTGCATAGAGTTTCACTCTGAATGAAAAGTTTGATATCTATGAACTTATACAATACAAAAAAGTATAATTAACATAGGTACCATAGTTATACAAAGACGCTTTCGGAATTCCCCCCCCTCCCAACCACCATTATAAATGTATATTGCAAAACGTTTATTGTACACATAATATAAGAATAAAGGTAGGTAATTGAATAGAAAAACAAATTCAACATAGAAAAATAAACAGTAATTTACTGAAAAAAAAACAGTAGGTAGCAATCAAAATATATCTTATCGAAATAGTTTAAAAATAAATAATAATGGAAAATTCATTAACTCAGTGTATAGTAAACATGTAGTAGAAAATAAGAGTTTTGAATGATCCAAATTCTCCGATCATAATTAGAGTTAATTAATAACAGTTTAATTATTTTATATTAACATTTGGAAGTACAATACTATTGCCTATTATATAAACGAAAAAATGACCATAAATTAAGTGTATCTCGGGGCGATCATTGGCTCTAAAAAGGTACCACTCAAAATACATTTTTGCGTGTTTACACACATTAGGTATCGTATATAAAATTATAACCTCGCATGTCATGGATGAATATTACGGACACATGCTATGTTGTGGGATCAGAACCAAAAGGTGCTAACTCGAGATATCAAATTGTTCTGCAGATCAATATTAAGTTTCAAGTGAAATATTATATTTTTTAGCTATGAATAATATTTAATAAATAATAACTGTCAAATCTAAAAATGAACGAAGTTATTCTGTATTAAGTCTTGCAATTTGTTTTTTTTTTGTTTTAAGCAAATTAGCAAAACTTACTGTAAAAAAAAAACGATACTGTAAAAAATTTCACTTGAGAACCAAAATGTTTTTCAGTTATAACCTTATGTGATGGTATATTTTTTCCACCTTGTGTAAACTTTTATGTTCTGAATTAAATATATTTTTTCTAGGAAATATTTTTAGTTTAAAACTTAAAACAAAATATTAAGTGCTTTTCATGTTAAAACCCAAATAATTTGATGGTAGGTTCTATAAAGTTTAAACAGTTATTTATTTTGTTGAACAAAATATAATATTGATAGTATATAATAATATAATATATTATAATATTGTTTTATCTTTTGTTTTTTGTATGGTTCAAAGATTAACACAATGAATATTAAATAGATTGTAATTTTGGTTTATCACTAATTCATTAATTGTATAATGTTAATTACACATATTTATCTTAATACAATAGTTAAGAATTGAAAGATTTTATTTAAATCATTATACAATTACAATTTGTAAATTATATTGATTTAGAACCTTTTAGTTAGTAACTCTTTGATTAATGAACCTAAATGGTTGTTTGTTATTAATTTCTTATACCTACGACTAAAATTATACATATTGATAAAGCAGTTGCGTGTAATTTACTACCTATATTGAGAACTAAAAGTGAGAAAAAATTCGTTTGGTGTTGGTTTTAAAAGGAATAGAAAAGACAAAGTGGACGTACAAGTTCCTAACTATCTATACTCATATTCTACAAGTTATAACTCTTAACTATTGTGGGATCAGGCTCTGGGAAGAATTGTTGAGTTATGAGTTATGAATTTACGATCTATTAATTATTAAATAACATACGATAGTATGTGAACAGTGTAGCGCCAGTTTCCTGTAATATAATGTTACATTGTGTACGAACAATAGCTTTAAGGACATTAAATATAAGAATGTAACACACCAGTTTCATTAATCATTTTAAATTATTAAAATGTGCATTATTAATTATTAAAGGCTAAGTCAGTTTGGTATGGTTTGAATCCATAGCTTTCATATTATATGCGAGTTTAGTAAATCGAACCCAGTAAATTTACATAGTTGTTGGTAAACCGACGAGCAGCACAAAATTAAGTGTTACTAAAATACTTAATAACGTAGACAGTGTCATACGTGGAAAATGTTTGGCCGGATGGTTATTGGTTATCAAAAATTAAATTATGCGCCCGGGTGATAAAGTGATATAATAAGAGCATTTGTGCTTAGATTAGGTGTAAGTTGTGTTATTAGTATTAAATTCTATGCGTATTTCTATAGTCACCCAGAATTACCGCACATTGCTCTATATTATAGATAGGTATATCTTCGAGTCGCTTTGATACATGCCATAATAGAGGTTGGCGTCGAGAAGTAAAACATTTTAAGATAAGTTGGTACTGATAATTTAATAGTCTTAATAATATATGGTCTAACTTCAAAACTAATCTAGTCGGTTTAATTTCGAACACATCATTGTTATTTGCTTTATTATATGAACGAACAATAGGTGTTTAGTATTAATGTTATCAAGCATTAATGATTGTTTGATTTTTATTTTAAACTCTTAAATTACAAAAAGAAACTAAAAAATGAACTCCATCTTATTTTTCCTTGAAAATTTGGTAAACAGTTATGTTGAAATAAATATTTGGTAAAAAATGAGCGAAGTGAGTGTTCAACAAAAACAAATTTTTTTCGTTCAGTTTTAAGAAGATATTAGTATATGTTTTTTCGGTCAGACCCATGTGCAACATAGATAAAAAGCGCTCAAGTAAAGCCGTTTTTTTAAAAGATTTTTGAGTAATTGTTAACTAAAATTACACATTATTACAAAAGTGATACTCTATTTTAAAAATGAAAATACATTTTTTTAAATTTAAATGGATAATAAATTATTTTGTGACAATATTATATAGACAAACCAATATTAAGTCATGCCCTCAAAAATATTTTTTTTATAATTTTTATAATGATTGATTTTAATCTAAGATTACTCAAAAACAAAAATAAAATGATTTTGAGTGAATACATTTGTCTATGTTACGCTTTTGACATATTATCAATTTAAAAATTGACTATAAATGTCTAATCAGTACGATAGTACGTATTTATGATTGGTACATTCAATCAACATAGTTTTCTATTAAAAATGTACTTTACAATATTGACTATAAATTTCCTGGTGTGTACAATTATATCGTAACTTTAAAAAAAAATTCTATTGACATTTGTTTTAGTTTTTTGGAAATATAGTACTATAGCGTTATTACAACACAATTTAGGACCTCCAAGAAAGGATACGTCTTACGTGATGAAAAAGGAGGTACTCCAAAATATTGATTTCCAATTGTACATACAGAGAAAGGGAGAATATATTTTCCCCGATAATAACTTGGTAGAACAGAAGAACACGTGAATAATCATGAGGTATATAACTGTATAAGAGATCAATTTTTCGAATAATATTTATTCTTTATAATTTATATAGCTTTACGAAATAAAACTATATTAATAGTATTTGTATGTGTATATGCAGATGTATATTAGGATTTTCCAAAACAAACCTCATTTGGCACAGTAAAAAAACTAAATAAGTCAGCTAATTTATACGTCTAACAAAATCGAGAACTTTTAGTGTCTTGCAACACGATTCTTCTACACGAGTTGGAAAGTTTATTGTATAATTTAATTTTTACGACGAGGGAAATTAAATGCAGCCAAGTATCCCGGTCATATCGTAGGTAGATATGTTACACGCGGTAACCTTATACATTTCATTTGTCCCTATCAATAACTTCGTTAATGTTATATTATCTATAACTCTTTTTATTGCTAATACAAATGAGCGCAGATAGTATTTATACGTTAAATGGATCATTTGATATTCGTTGCTTATTTATAAATAATAATTTTTCGTTAAAGATAAAAAATGCATACAAATAACGAAGGAGCTTATAAAAAAAAAAATAATAAATTTTAAAAACTAACAAGCTTGAAAAGTGGATAGGACAGTGAACGGATAAAGGATATCAGAATTCGTCTCGTATCTCATTTAGCTAAGATTGTGACGCAATCCGCTGCTATATGTAGTACCTATTATTTTTTATAAATATAAATTTGAGAGGGCGACATTAATTTAGAAAAACTATTTTAAGCGGTGTACCTTTACTGCAGCTTACGTTTTGCATAATAATTGAGACGATTTATAGTGAAAAAAAAAAAAAAAAAACGTCATCTGATATTATACTTATCAGACTGCAGTCAGAATAATAATATAATATAATTATTCGGAATAAACGGAGGTTTTTAAGCTAAACGCGTCGCGGACGTTGATGAAATAATATATGGTCGCTCACCTCTGTGCAATTCCTCGATGGTCTCCTTGTATCGATCGGGGAACTGGTCGTACAGGAACTGCTTGATGATGGACGTCTTGCCCACCCTGGCTGCGCCCATCATCACCACTCGTCTCCGAATTTTCATTGTCGTACTGCCGCTGCCGCTGCCCCCGCTGCTACTGTTGCTGCAGGTCGACTCCCCGCCCATCGAAGACAGCCTGATGCGTTCCTGTTGTTGGCCCGGCATTGTTTTCCTCTCCCTGGAAAAACCCATACGCACGCCCACGCTATAGTCGAGAGACAATAATAATAGACGCCCGGCGGTATACACCTGCAATTAACGTATTATTTGTAGAGATTTGTTTCATTTAGGTACTTTTCATGACTCAAAGCATATTATAATATATCGACCGCATACGGTTATTACACTATACCAGTTGTGTAGTTCTCGATCTTTGTAATGCCGGCACCTAAATTTCCCCCGAAAAATCTTTCGCGACCCACATTGTTTGCACATTTTTCAACGATTTGTGGAAAACAAAATTTGTATTATATAAATATGCATACATTATTATTAGGTATTTAGTTTTTTTTATAGGTTTATAATAATTAATACGAATACAAATATAATTGATATAATTAAAATGTACTTTTTATAATGATGTGGTACCTAACATAAATTTCTTGGAATCTATATAATTCAAAAAAATGTTCCCGACCCACCAAAAATTGACTGACGACCCACACTTTGAGAAACGCTGCATTATACATATGGGCTTTGATTTCGTCGTCATACGTCGTCCTACACACCAGGTGTGAATAGCATTTAACGGGGAGACTAGTCTCACGGACTCCCTACAAAAACCAATGATCGATATCATTGCTGCGATTCCCTGCTTCCGCCCCTCCAAACTTTCATTTACTTTCTATAGTATTAGAACAGAGACAGCTGTCGTTCGACTGTCTCATTTGTTTTATCGCAGAATATAATAATTATATTGGTTTCACGACCGCGTCGTCCTTCGTTGTCGCCAATTCCGAAAATGGCTCCGGACGTACTATGTGCATTAATTCATACGCATATATGCACACACGACGATCGAGAGAATATTAATTATATACACGTCCTTACATTATATGGTATAGTAATTAATATAGTTGATAAAAGTAGATGAGCACACAGATTACACTAATAATAGAAAGTATTTTTAAAAAAATTTAAAAGTTTTTCCCATGTTATAATTATTGGGGAGACGCCGTCTCAAAGTTTTCCCCGACGCACCCTGTTTCGCACACAATTCGCATACGTGTTTTTGGCACTATAGGGTCTATCGATTTATTTGTTCAGTTTAGTTAAATGAATAACATGGTTCGCACAATTTTTGCTTTTAAATAACTGCCTTACTTGGAATATTATCTTTGAGGGTATAGTCTACAGTATTTTGGATTTAATTTGAAATTGTTTATAAAGTTTTCTAGATTCGTAGGAAAAGTTTCTCGATTATTTTTATGTCCTTACTCCATATTGACTACGGGTATTGACAGCTGCCGCATGTAATAAAATCGTCTAAATTATAATGAATAAACAATAAACTTTTACACGAAAATTATTTAGGGACTCACACGACAATTATTTAGAGACTCCCTCTGCCCCTCCTTTATAAGTTTGCTATATGATTATCTGAAACAGTGAGACGTATATAATTGATTCATTTCAGAAGTCAGAGAATAAAAATGTTGAGTGCAATATAAATTATAATATCAGCCAAAGGTATATATTTTCTAAGAAACTTCATATTTAATTCTATATTATAATATTCCTTTATGATTTTGTTATTGGGCCGTAATATAATCATATTACTCAAAGCTTTTAAGCTAATAAGAATTTGGGGCCTAAGTACTAAGGTTTTCAGTTTTTTTATTCTATATGATACATTTTACTATATTATTTATAATATTATTATTCAGTTAATATTCTAACAGTAGGCGCATATACTTATATATATTATATGTAGTTAGTGGTCCAAAGGCCAAGGAGGGCCAATTTAAAAAAAAACATTTATTGTTCGGAAATTCAACTTTAAAATTGAGTGATTATAAAAAAAACAACAACTAAGAATTTTACTTTTAAGTTTTGAAATTTGATGACTAAATTCCTTTTCCATTCTTCACCTATAATGAAACATATTTTGTATTTTGCGAATCCAGAAAGTTAAATTAATTTAATTTTGACATTGGCCTTATTAATGGATAATAATTATTCATTATTAACAATTAATGGATTAATTAATATTAAAAACTGACATTGGCCTTAAGCTAAATTATGAAATAATCACTTTTTATTTAAATAACATAACTTTATAATTAAAACCTAATAATGATATTACGTAAATTGCACAATGTAATTTTATCGACTTATACATTAATGAACTGATCTAAACTCGATTTCGGAATGGCTAAAGATGCAGATATATATTTTATAGATATCGAGATTGGTCTGTTATACAAATAAATAGGACTTAAAACCGTTCTCAATAAATTCGGTAATCGGCTCCGGTAGGAGCCAAAAAATTTTGGAAAACCGGTTATCGTTTAATTTTGATTTATGGTAACCGGTAACCGTTTCTTTAAAGATTTCTCAAATATTATGATAACCGTTAATCGTTTTAAAACCGTTGATAAGGTTTTTTGGTAATCGGTAACCGGTTAAAACCGGTTTTAAAAAATCATATTTTTTATTTTTTAATCATATTTTATAAAACAGTTATTTGGGTGATTCGCGGCTTGTCAACCTAATTATTATTATTACAAAATCAAAAACTCAATATTATTATGCTTTAGTTTGTTCGATTTTCACTCGATTTAAATATTTATTTTTTCAAACTTCTTTAAGGCTTAAAATAATGCCTCTCTTAAAAAATCAAATTTGCGAAGGGCAAAAATGTGTTTCTCCAAGTTTGATGAATGCTTGCCAGATATATAGGTACTTGGTACATCCCACTACGTTACTCCCACACTTACTTCTGTTACTTATACCATAAGTAAAAAACATTTGAAGAACAGGGTTCTTCATTTTAAATTTCTATGTATAATAGACTTAATAGATTTATTATTAAAATAAATCAGTTTAAACAATTTAAACATTAACCATACAATTATGACCAATGACCAAAGTATAAATTGTGACAGTGTGACAAGATATGATAACGACGTAAATCTCCGGCAACATTCTTCATTAAAATATCGTTAATACTAAATACTTAGTAGAATTTATAAGCCCCCCCCCCCCACCAACTATTTCGTAATAGAAATCAGCGGGCGACCACTACAACGACGTTTGTGACGGTATTTATAATATTATATAGATATACCTAAAGATTTATACGATATTCACAACAGATAGAGATACTCGACGACAGTTAATTGGGGCAAATAATTTAAAAATACCTTGCTGGAAAAATATATCCAACTATATTATATAATCATGACAAAATATTTATTGATTATTATTTTTAAATATATTTTCAATTTTGTGTTGTATATATTATTTAAGCATTAAATACCACGAAAAAACCGTTAATTTTGTTTTAGGGAATAGGTTTTGGTTATACAAAACCGTGTTTGAAAATACGAGGTAACCGCTTTGATGTTAATCTTTAGATATTTACCTTGATTACCGATGACCAATAAACGTTTTCAGCATTCCAAAACTAAAAGCGGTTATCGGTTTTCGGTTCTCAAATTATCGGTTTTTTACCGGTTTTCGTTACAAATTGGCTACCGGTTTTAAGCAATGCAAATAAATAATATCTATAATATATACTTCTATTGATTAATGTTAAAATGTCCAATTCATGTATTATATTTTGGTTATACTGCGTCAAAGGCATTGACCTTTTTAACACAATTAGCATAATCAAATATTTATGACACAGGTCAAATTATCTCAAATTCTTTCCAATGTCACATTGGACACCCTTTATGCGCACATACATTATATTTTTATAAAGTAGACATATTTATTATTTATGGGTTTCAAAAATATATTTTTTTTCTCATAATATATAAAATATATTGCACAGCTGATAAACTTTAACAATTAATTTAATAAAATCTACGCATTGCATTTATTAGTGATTGCTTTTGATTTAGGTATTAACTGTTTAATTTAGATTATAAAGAGATACGTAAAATATAGTAAACACTCAAACCTAAAAATGAATTTATTGATATAAAATAATTTATGGTTTTTTTTACTTTGAAAATTATACAAAAGTTAAATTTCAGTTAACCCTTGATGGCTCGATATATGTATGCATGCATGTATGTATGTATGTATGTATGTATGTATGTATGTATGTATGTATGTATGTATGTATGTATGTATGTATGTATGTATGTATGTATGTATGTATGTATGTATGTATGTATGTATGTATGTATGTATGTATGTATGTATGTATGTATGTATGTAATGCATTAATGTGTAATAATAATACAATGTAACACTCATAGTGAAATAAATATAAATTAAATTATGTTAATATAAAAACAATATGAGACTCAGATTTAAACATTTTGAAAAATCTATAATATTTTTCTGCTACATTGAACTTATAATTTTGCTTTCTCGATAACCTATTTTCGATACTTTTATAATTATATTTCGAACTTTATGTAATGATTCAATGGCCCTCAGGAAAAATAAGATACATTTATAATGATGAATTATTAACGATGGGTACGATTTAACGAATGAACACTACATATGTTATGAAACAACAGAACTATGAGTGGAAGACATTTCGAAATGTCACGTGTTGGTGACTAGTTTGTCCAATATTTTACTTCAAATTACAATTTACTGAGTGAACCTAAATGCATTGTTTTTATTCGAATATTATCATTTATCAAATGTATGAATTGTCGAGACACAACAAAACTATTAAAATAATAATAATTATTATTATTATTACAGGCACGGATCCAGAGCAAAGATCTGGAGGGGTGGGGGGGGGGGTTCTGGGCCCATAGACCCCCTCTCTGGATCCGTCGCTGAATAATAATAATTTATTTATTAACCTAAAATAACCCACCAGGGGAACCTAAATCTAAAATTATTAATTAATAATTGAGTTATTTATTTTGAGGAGGGGGCTAAGTCTTCACCTAACACCCCCGCCCTCCTTGGCTACTCTGAATTCAATTTTTAAAAATCGGGGATTCCCAACGTCCATGAATAATATTTACGGGATTAAACTCGACTTTTTTTACACCCACATGTACTCTATAGATTTACTTTAGTGAGCAAAACGTACACAGAACATTGTATTACATTTTCAAATAATAGTATTGAAATTGAAGCTTGAGTTGACTTAGGATTTAGCTATTTAATGTAGATAAATAACAGGACTTTATGATTATGTAAATACCGTACCATAACTATAGTAGTGTAAATTCAACGAACTACTGGACTGCATCAGATACTGTATTCACATTGCTCAGTATGGCGGTCTGTGAGTGTCTTTACGTTTATCGAAAGGACCTATTTATTTGCCATCATTTACGTCGTCATACACTCTAACTAACCTACATCTATGAAAGTTATAGGCATATTATCCTAATAAGTAACAGGTATTATAAGTAGAGGGTTAATTTAGTGGAATACAATGTTGATATACGTGCTGCCAGTAATAGAGTAGTGAATGCTAATAATGAAATGCCAAACATTTTATAAGTATTTAACTAAAAAATAATTTTTCAAATGTTCTCAATATTGTATCTTGTTCTAAACCGTTCTACCATAAGAAAACTTATCAGCAATTACGCAAAGTTCAAATGTCCATAGATGTTTTCAATTATTAATTTTTTTTTTTTGACCCTAAAGTACCAATTGGATGCAATTTTCTAGCAATTTGCTAGCAAAAACCACCCTGAAAGTTGAAGATTAAAGCAGTCTTATTGCTCCAAAAGTTGATGACATTCTGGGAATAGACGGCCAGTCAGCATACTGTATTTTTAAGGATAATTAATTACCTGTATATTAAATATAAACTAAAATGTCAAAATATACATTTGATGTTGCTGTTAGTAATAGAACTGGTAAAATTAATTTTTACAAAAACAAATCGCATTTATTATACAATAATAATTAGAACAAAGGTAGCTAATTTTAACTTATTGTTCAATTCTGATGTATTGATGAAAGAAGATTCAGTGGGAATACGTTCATCGTGGTATTAATAGCTTAAAAATAATCTAAATATCTTGAAAATGTCATTGTGTATAGTAAATAAAAATAAATTTTAAAGTAGTTTTTTATTATTAATTTGGAAAACACGAGTAACATTAATATGACCTTTTACTATTATTTCTATAGTTGAAGTTGTCCTGAGTATCTTGTTTGAGTTGGTTGTGGGTATGTATGGAAATCAGTTATTTTTAGATTGGAAAAATTTAATAGCAGCTGAATATTATAATTCTAGAGATAGTAGATAGTGTGATGCCATTTATGAAACTATTGCATTACAATTTTCGTTAGTTCCTTAATATTGTGACAAAAAGATTTGTAGTTATTTATAGCGCAAATGAAGATAGGTGGTGGAGGTTTGATTTCGGTGGAGGGAAGTTTGTTGGATATTGGTTCTTGGTCCATTTCGAGTTTCAAAAGTCTCCTCAACTGGGCCCAAGAATAGGAAAAAATAATTTTGTGAAAAAAAATGTATTATTTTTGTAATTATTTGTTGAAATTGGGGTGAAGTTAAGTGAATTTATGTGTTCAGATTTTGTGAAAGTGATCCAGCCATCAATGGCATCTGAGTTACTGAGTGAATACTGAATATATTGGTTTGAATGTTTAATGAACGATTTTGCACACTCTGGTCTGTACTTGCCCTTTTAAAATAATTATAGCAGACGGAATCAGATTTTTGTGAAAGCATGGTTGATTGCATTTTACGTTAACTGTGTTAATCGCTGTCAATTTGATAATTTAGTTCGGCCACCGTAGTAGATACCTGATGAGGATTCTTTGTATTTAGCAGATTAATTAAAACTAAGTTACCGACATTGGTAATATACCAAGCTTCAGCTGCAGGAAACACGTTTTAAATGGCAAAACATTGGGGGGGGGGGGGATATTTTATGAATATCTACCTATAATTAAAAATATTGAACAAGATAGTAGGACAGGACCATTTCATGGCCACCCGTCGGGGATTTTACATTCATAAATTTCGCAACAAAATTTGAACTTAAACGTTTATAAAAAAAATTGTGTCTGTATTTTTAATATTTTTAAATGTGGTACCTATGAAAACAACTTTTAAGGAACCTTAAATTAAAACTGTTTGAAACATTCATCAAACAATTATATTAGAACTTTCTAGACATAGTTTAATTTTCAAAATATCTTTATTAATTTTTTAAATTATAGACGTATTTGTTTATAGATATTTGAAATGTTCGACTAATTCAATTTTCTTTTACTAGAAAACAAAAATATTTATTGTCGATCTATCTAAGGTTATTCGTTGCTCAATTACAAAAAATAACAATGTCGAGTTTGATAAAAAATGGTGTTGCGTAAGTATCCCCGTTTTTCCGTAACTATTTTTAGTTTCTCCCGATTATTAAGATTCCACAAACACATAATATTATTGTAAAACATATACACATTCATCGCTTCGCTCAGAATCAAAATGATGTCGTAATGATGTATATCTCGTTTGAACTAAATAAAATAAAATACATTTCTGTTTTATGGTCGATAAATAAAATTGTAGCTATAAAAAGGGAAACTAAAAAAAGGGTACTAAAAAAAAGAGTCTTTATAAAAAAATAATACTTATTAGAAACACTGTCATGTCTCAGATTTCCCAATAATTGATTCTCTTGTTATACATAAAAAATAAAATTCACACTGAAGGTTATATTCTTTTTCAAGTTTCAATTTGTTCATTCTTGAAGTCTTAAGTGTACAAATTTAGATCTGATGTGGCATAGAAAATTAAATTATACACATAAAACAATTTATCCGTATTCAATAATACGTAACACGAATAAAAATGAATTATAAACGTATAATTTAAATTAAATACAATTTAAATTTCCAAGATTTGAATACATAGATACATTTCATAGTAATCTTCTTTATTATCTAATATCTAGTGTCTTCTATTATCTAATCTAAACAACGATTCATCACAGAAAATATATTCAAGATAAATGCACTATTTTCCCACGAAGAAATGAAACAGAGTGCTAAATCTTATATTGGTCTAAGGATAGTGTATTATTTATATCTGTCATTTATACGTATGTAAATATTTCCGATATCTATTTTATCCTGCTCATCCCATTTTGCTAAGCGATATTGTTTGTGTTATTAACCCTTTCGACAATTCTCATACACAACTACTTTTCGTTTTTCGGTACTCCTACTTACAGTTTTATGACTGAAATAAGAAGGGATTACAATATAGTTTCATACAAAACCGTTACACCTATAATTTCTAATTTCTTACACCCACATATATTATATTTTATCGTAACATCTACTATCTAGTCTTCCTCCCTCGATGCATTTCAACAAAAAAATTATACAAATACTTATTGATTTTATGAAAATAAAATTGTATTTTTCAAATATTATACGTGGTCTTACATCATTCATAATATTCTAGCAGCTAGTATAAAAAATGGTTTGTTTATATTTTAATGAATAGTAAAAAAAAAAATTATTTTAAATAAAAATACTTAATCATCTATTAAGTTATAATGCAATGGTACTATGATCAACATTATCAGCTTATTAAAGTAAATCAATTTACATAATTTAACTTAAGACTTAATTTAATGTATATTATTAACTAATGGCCCAGTAGTCGTTGTTTTTTTGTTCAATCAAAAAAAAAAAAAATAATAGTTACATGAAATAAAATAAAATTTTTTGTACACTGTGCAGTAAGTACAAAACACTAATTAATATATTATATTACGTAATACAATGTGTTAGATGCAGTACACTGTGAAGAACAAAGTTTCCAACGTCCAATTATTGGAGAAAAATGCTTACACAAACCGTGGCAAAAGAGTATTATATACGAATAGTTGTTCGATTCGATACAATTATTAATGATTCAAAAAATATAAAGTATCTAATTTGTCAAATATATATAATATAATTAATATTTCATTAGGTTTATCAATCGGTTAATGAAATTGGTTTTATCTAGAACCGGCTAATTGTCTAATTATAGTATTTCTTTTACACGCTTGATTACAAATATCAAAAAGTATGTCATTATGAAGTTAAATATAAAAATAGTATCGAATACTTTGTAGCGAGGATGCATTATTTTATATTGGTGTTTATAAAGTTGGCTGAAAAATCTATCAAAATACGTATTTATTTAAATTCAAACTTTATATTATAATATATATTATATGGCCAATGTTATGTAGGTTTAATAAATTACATTTGAGAGTACATTTTTCAACTTTAATAAGAAAATATATACAATATTATTTATAGGTATCTAAGGGCACTAGCTATTTGTGACACAATGATTTAATAGTATATTGTGTGGCGAGGGTGCAGGTAAGTGAGCTATTTTCTGAAATTGCCTTCTCGGCCACAAATGCTATTTTTTTGTCACGCCTCTGCCACCTCCGAAAACGCCTCCATCGATATTAGATAATATAATAATGATGAACATCTGATCGGCACCTATAAATCTATAGAATCACCTAACTCATCAGCAGCACACAAGTAATCCGCCTACCCTGCCAGCTAGTATTTGATTTTATATAATATGTAATATGTTAGATGAAACGTATATCAGCGCATCTCTCGTGTATGTTAATCTGATTTGGAACTTTTCCTACAGATGTGTAGTGTGGGATTTCCTCTTTTCCGCCATTTGAGTAGACGGATTTCTGCTAACCGCGATACAACGGCGGTTAGGTTAGAAAAAACAAATTTACTGTCCTTAAAAAGATAATTTTCCGACGCCGCGAGTTTGACCGGCAGTTCGAAAAGCAAAAATTCGGTGACGGATTGATAAAAAAATATGTTTTTTGATTAGAGCTCTCTTACTACACTATTCGCATTCTTTTTTTCGGTTTGATCATATTAAATCAATTGTATATGTCAGTATTCATTAGGTGCATTCTACGAGTAATTTTTATAAATAATATTAAAACAGTAAGAATAACTGTCATCAAGTAATTCAGCATGAATGAGCGCGTAACTGAATCTACTTTAATTATTTTGTTTGTGACGTTTCCTTATCCGCGGCGGTCCTGGCGGTCTTGATAATAATAATTAATATTATAATATTACCCACTGATAAGTGATACTAAGCCCATTCCCCAGTCAATAATAACAAACATTAAATGTGATCAGAATATTCATCAAAATAAACCTCTATGTCTAAACAATCAAATACGATAAATAAAAATGAAACTATTTCGTCTCCTACTCTCCCAGCAATTTGTTTAATAATGGTAATTCAAACGCGTTGCTCTCGAATAAAAGAAATCTGTCAAGTTCATCATCAACGTCAACTTCTAAGCCCTCCGTCATCAACTTAGCTCACGAAAAAAAAAAATATAACAATGGTACAAAATAATTTAAATCTACAAATCGTTTTGAATTTCTAATTCAAAATAAAAATCCCGTCGAAAGTACAATGGACCAAGATTCTGCAAATAACAGTGCGAATGACGCATTGAAATCCACCCTCCTATTTATGTTATATGTATGGTAGACTTTACTGAAGTATGCAAAAAATGTTTTAACCTAATAGGTGTAGTTATTTTGTTTTTTGTAAATCCACTACACACCTTTCAAATCAGACGTGTCCAAGCATTAAAATGTTATAGGAAAAAATGTAAAACACGGTAAGTTATATTCTTAATTTATAAATGAAAAACCCTGAATAAATCCATGTGGTATATTTGTGACGATAATTATAATATCCGAGTGTGTAATACCTTACCATAACAATTGAGCAGAATACACGTATTACCATAAACAGAATATTATAAATACATAAATCGGAGGAAATAAAGTATGGTATGTATACCTAAGGACTATAATTTTTACTAAAAAATAAAAATGTGTCACCGCTTTCTGCTCTGTAGAACGTTCCAGAGTTCAGGTTTTATAATAATTATATTATAGTACTCCCGCGGGACAAACAAGCTTTTATGTTTAGACTACCTTTACATTTCATGATTTATGCGAGTAAAATGTTCATCATATTATATACATTTATTATTTATTTAAAATTTTTAACATCACATTTTCATCGTTATGAAATATAAAGTATTCCGTATGAAATATTGTTTTGTCAATTTTTCTAGGAGTTTTAACTTAAAACATTCAAATAAATCATGAGGGTTTAATAACTCGGTCAAAATCAAGTACCTAAATTTCACTTTACTGCAATAGATGCATCTAATTTTGAAATTAAATATATTATAGGTAATAATTGCTAGGTGTACGTCCGATTGTTTAAGCAGTAATTTCTCATGAATTTTATTCATAATTTTTATTTGTTTTCAAAAGCGTTTAAATTCGTTTTATAGTAATACGCATACCCACGGTTCTTCCAATGTTCAAAAAATTATTTATTTTTATGGAATTTATTCATATTTAAATTCACGACTAATGCGGCTATAATAATTGATTAGTCATCCGAGTTCCTGCATTATTATATTATTAAAATAACTATTACCTATGTGTAGGTACCTATTATTCTGACCATATATTAATTATATACTGGGAGTAGTACCCGACTCCTATCGGATTAACAGACGGTAAAATGTATCTGTGCGTGTTTCATGCAATATTAAATTTAATTGTGTAAGTTTAAAAATCACAGTGTATAAGATATACGTACTTTGCGTTTGTGATGCTCAAGATACGTAAATGATAAAAAAAATTAATTAAAATACGACTGTAAATAATTGCAAAAGAGTCAATTTTCCAAAGCTGTACGATAAATTATGTTTTTGGTCAAATCGTCAGTATATAATGTTCGTATACATTTTTAGGTGTGCCTGCCCCACAACTGACGTGTATATTGTAGTTACCTAACTGCGAGAAAAGAAATGTTTTTCCAAATTAATCGCTGCCATCAAATGTATTTCAAGTTTGCATGGAAAAAAAATTATCCAAATAAATCCCCACTGACTATATATTTAGATGGATCAAGTTTTGACGAAAAAAAAATTATTTCCAACCACAATACTTGTTTTATTTCTCGATTTTCGTATGCTAAAATGGCATTTATACGCGAGCCATCTTATAGCAACCCCTGACATCTGAGTTGAAAAAATAAACTAAGAACACTATCAAGAAATCTATTGATAAGACTTTTATCGAAATAGATACAGTAGCTCTTAAGCTTACCCTGCACCAAAAATACATTTACAGCTTTATGTATTAGTATAGATTTTTCTACCGATATAAGATATATAATATGTGAAACTTTTAAAACACATTTTATTTCTCTAAAGAGTATTTTTCAAAAAAAAAAAAAATAAATAAATACACTATTGCTGTACTACTATTAGTTTTTTGGCTTGATCCAGCTGAATCTATAAAAAATATTTTACTTATAAATTCTAAAAGCGTTTTATTATTGTTTATTTAGTTAGCAGTTCAAACATGGTCGAAATAACTATGAATTGTTATGAAAATAAAATAAATAACATCTTTATCCGGACAGTATATAGTATTGTGTGGGTTATTGTAAATTGCTCAAATGTTTTAGGCAAAAGTATAGTAAGGCTGTAGTTTAATATTTATACTTGTGCTACTAGTCAAGTATGTACTTGTACGGCAAAATATTTTGCTTATTTTATGGCTGGTGACTGATGTAATGCTAATACGTGGCGCATGCCAATTCTAATGTTTTTGGAGAAAATATTATAAACAAACAATTACTCATAAATTCTAGAATTTTTGGATGGTTTTTATTCCGAGCTACAACTTGATGATACTACGAATTTCAATTTATTTTTGAACACGATATTATATTATTTAACTTCCTTCCGGATATGTTTCCTTGTTGTATTCAAGGATTGCTATTTTTCGTTAAGCACGTCCATTTTTGTAAAATTACATTTACTAATGACATTTATATAGGTACCTACTGATGATAAGCTATCCACAAATTATATTTATTACAAAATTGTGCGATTTCATCAAACACATAGATATTCAATATATAATTAAATAATAAAAATAACAAAAATTATAAATTCCAATTAAAACTAAGGAACATATTAAATACCTATACATAATTTATATTTTAATTTATCTTCTTAATATGAGGTAAAATACAGTTTGGTAGAGTCGCTGTAACCCAGCACCCACCATCAATTTATGATTACATAATTTGTGTTGTATAGCATCACTTGTTTAACTTATTTCAGCACAAGATTGTGGAAAAGTGATCACATTAAAGTACAAACATAGGCGATTTTTAAGCGATAGAGTGAAACGTGAAACTCGTTTAAGGCTGCCACATGAAAAATGTTTTTATTAAAGATACACTTAGAAACCATTTTAATCCATATGGTTTGACGGCTACCTAATAGTTAATGATTTTTTTCTTCAGAAAATCATAATATATACCTAATTGCTTAATTTGTAATTAATTATGCTAAAATAACGGTTTCGTATCAGTGCAATTATTTCCAGCTAAAAACTGATTTATCTATTCCAATTTTGTTGCATTAAACAATTCGATAAAAAAAAGTTGAGTACCTTTATAACCTCGCATAAGGTGTATTATTCTATATTAATATTGCTGATACATTAATTGTGGATTATAACATATTTAATAATTTTATTGAGTTTAATTTTTTTAAATCGTCAGGTAGGTACATCATTATAAAATGTGAATAGGGCAGACGTGGTGCGGTGGTTCACTGGAGACGGGGCTCTTATGTAATTTGCGCCAAAAACAACCCTAAAAAAAATATATACGAAAAATATATACTCATTTTGGTAATCTGAAACGATTTTTAAGGTTGTAGTTTGCGTCACATAATATTTAATTTCACACAAATTACAAGTAATAAAATTGACGCTAAATTCCATCTCCCACAGTCACTTATGTGCGTCGCTATAAGCATCATTCCCCGTCGCTAGGTATCGGATGGGTGACCACCCGAGTTTTTAGGGATAAATCCTTGCACTATACACACACATGTTACTCAACCTCATCCCTCCTATTCAAAATATGCTAATGGCCATAGTTACCGGTGCTTTGGAGCAAAAAATAAAAAACAAAATAAAATGTGAAACTTTATAAAGTCTATAGACATTTTTAGGGGGTCAATAATTTTCCACTATACATATTATATAAGTGCACTTTTTAAATATCAAGATTTTTCATATAGATTCATATTATTATTAATTAAAGAAAATAACTAAAATAATTTGAAATTCACTTCTTTTATTTCTTAACTAGGTATACCTCAACGCGCTGACAAAGAACGCTATCAGTTTTCACCTTTTATAATTATGAATGATTTCAACAAATTTTCATACAAAATAAACACCTATTCGTAAATTGAATAATGACTTAGATCCAAGTCATGTCATAAATCTTAATATCGTCCTATATTATGCCCATTGAGCTAAGAACACGACCCTGGAGAAAAGTGAAGAAAAAAAGTCCGAGAGGGTGGGAGGCTACCATCATCCTTACTGACCCTACTTATTCTTTATTGACGCCCTTCTAAGATTATGTCTACCCAATATTTGCCTTAGCATTTTGATCTAGCGGACGATACAATCGTAATTGTTTAAATTTTAAAATCAGCTAGGTATATTACATTATGTACTATATATTTTCCATTTAATTAAAGATTTACGTTTTCTAAAACTTAAATTCATTATCTATTCGATAGATAAAATAATGTGATTTAAATATAATATAATAGTAAAATGTAAGTACAATGTTTTTGCCTATGAAAGCTGCCATATAGTATAAGTCAATGCTCTTTAACAGAACGACACTTCTACAATAAAACTACTTAGTATGCAAGAAGTGATGTTCGTTATTTTAAACTCTCAAAAGTGTAGTCAAATAAATAGTTAAGTTTCAGTAAGAAAAATAAAGTGTTACTATTGTCCTTTGATATACTGTTAGGAACATTTGTTATTGTTCCTATAAAAATTAAATATAAAAATATTTATTAGATGGAGGACTCGAAATCAAAATCAACTTAAGTTGGACAACTTGTTTCTCTCTGTGCATACATTTATAACAACAAACAAATAACAAAATACTATAAGTTAAGGTAAAAAAAGTAAAGTTAAAGTTAAAGTAAAATATTTAACTCATGAATTTATATTTTATCTATAGTCATATACCTTGTTTCCTTTGGCGGAAAACATGTTTATATCATCGTACTGCAGGGGATATCATATCGTGTATGCCTAACCATACAATAAATAGGTTGACTTTAGTTTAGTTGCTGACCTACTTTATCGGAAATATTTGTATAGACTGTGATGGTAGACACTACACGACGTGTTAAGCATTGGTCCCGTGTTGCAACCGTACACTGCAGTCTCCCCTACTACTATTGTTTTATATAATAATATGAATCATCTACGATTCAAAGCATCGTACTCATTCGCACTGGATGAAGACACGATATTGTGTAACTTACGTCTGATATGCGAAGAAAACTTGATATTTTATAAATTATAATAGGTATTCGTATATGTAACCTATGTAATATTATGTACCAATAAATTACAAAAATTAGGATTTTAATAAATGCAAATTAAACAATGCAAATTTGAGCATGCTTTTAGAATCATCTTGATATGGCTGGTTCTTTGCGTAGGGACCCTAACGGAGTCGTCGCTATATTAAACAATGCAAAGAAAACTTGAATTTGATGGAGTAATGGAGTATGAAGTGAGACACCAGTGAGAAAATGAAAATTGTGCAGACCAGATACACTTAACGGTAGTAAAAAGGCGATTGTTTTTTAGTTTTACCTTATCGTATGGGTATAATAGATTTCTTATCTGTATTGAAAGCCAACATAAATTCGGTGATGAATATTCAAACACTCAAAATAATGAAATATCTAAAGGTGAAAGGACTGTGACGACAACCGATGATACGACCAGGGGATAATTTAGTTGTCTGGAAGTGAGAGTTGGGAAAACAGATGATGGCTTCCACTGTCATAGGTACCTTCTAAGTTCTAACGGCGCCATTGTTTAAAAGGTCTAAATTAATATAAATGTGACTTGATCAGTCTCGTGTAATGAACTGTTGAAAATCAATTATAGGTACCTACCTCTATTGCATAATATATCCTCGAGTCATTAATATACGAAAAATAATTAAAATACACAACCAAGATAGAGAAGATTCGTACCAATAAAACGTATTTCAAATATATGATAACACTAAATCATTTCACTTGTATTTTTTATTTATTCACAACTAGAATCAAATTTTTAAAAGCAGACTTCAGTCTCATAAAAAAAAAATGTGAAAACAGCCTATTACATACTTTACAGCCTATACTCAACAGTGTCTTCTACAATGAACTATCGACACAACTAAATCATGGTACAGAATTATTCTGAAAAAATCATTTTAATTTTATTGAAAACAATTTATGTACAACGTGATTATTACTTGGAAACAATCATTTTCTCAAAAATAATACTAACGTTTTCGGACGTACTGCTTAGCATTTTCGAGGTTATATCATAGTGATACATCGCAGTTACCCCCAGGTGCCATTCAGAGTTAGTCGTTTGCTCATTATTAATCACTCAGGTAAAAAATTTGGTTGGTCGTTTGCGCATCACAAGTTTGGTATAACAGTAAAACAGATAGGACCACCATGCGATCAGAAGATTTACACCTATAACATAATAGGTATATATATTATATATATATCAGATTAAAAAATAATTGGATTTAATATGTTTGAATAACTTTATTATTTTTTATGAATGAAAATAATGATCAATTTTCGAGTTCACGACCCAAGTCAATTTAAAACAATAACATTTTATTTCAATAATTTTTTAGTATATTTTTTTGACCATAGTGATGCGCAAACGGACTAGGAAAAGGTTATTTATTGCAACTAAATGGCGCTGTGGAAACGTCCTACACCCGTAGCGCTCGTCTGTTGATGAATAAAATAAATTAAATTATCAATTTCAAATAGGGATATTATCAAAGTAGTTTTAATAAAAATGAATAAGATAATATTTCCTGTAACATTGTAAAAAAAACAATCACAAAAATTATTCTGAAAAAATGTTAGGTTTTCCTGCTCTTAGTCACTACCGTTGATTGAGTCAATTAATTTGCGCGATAGGTACTTATAGGAAGGTTACATTTTAGGATATAGGATATTTAGGATATTAGGATATGTTACATTTTCATAACTATAGAAAATTGTCTTTCTCTGATACGGTGTACCCAGTGGCGCAGAAGTTTTTAAAATGTAGTGGGGTAATCTCAAAACTTCGAGGCCTCAACGAATTAATTATTTAATATAGAAGTACCTGCCCTAATATATAAATTACTCATAATCACGGTGACATGGATTTAATATACTCATGCTCATAATAAAGTTATGATGTAAATAATGATTTAAAAAAAAAAAAAAGAGGTCGAGCCATGGCCCGACGTTAGCATGGACTTCGACGCCACTGGGTGTACCTACTGGAAATCAGTGACACCAATTAAAATTTAACTTATATTATCAAAATAAAATGTCATTCAATTATTGTAATTTGGTTTATCGATGTCCTGGAGTCGTACCGATACACGGAGCTAACGGCGATGAAACAATAAATGGTTATAGGTATGCATATTTCAGAAGCAGGCCCTGAAACTGTTTTTATTCAAAATGTTGTCAGAACTAGTAGTCGTCTACACAATTAAAAAGAGTGAAACGAGGTGGAACCCACTACGTTCGTGTGATGATCCAGAAAAAATGTAAGACGACACAATAGCGTCTATTATAGCATATTGGGTATATTAGTTTATATTATATGTATTCTGATAACGTATAATTACCGTGATGGTGGTTCGTATTCCATTATACAGGTTATATGCGGTTTATACGGTCGTCTAAATATATATATATTCCTTGGCAAAAGGGGGTAGTACACTATTATATTGCGCATGACACAGCAAAGTGTCGGTGTTCATATTATAATTATATTATAATATACACTTAATGCATGCCGATCGGCTGATTTCGATAGGGGACCGAAAATTGAAAAATTTCACTGCGTAAAAAATACGAAATACAAAAATAAAGGCCATTCGTTGCTACTACGGTCGTAACTCGAAAGTCTACGGAAATAATTTAATTTTCGAGACACACGGCAAATTAGTTGTGGACATTTAAATTTCGGGCACATCAAATAAATTCGCAGTCGAGAATTCCGAGGACCGCGGCGGCGCCCTTTCGTGATTTTTTTACAAACACCGCCGCTGCCCGGCCGACCATATTAATTACATCATGCGCGGGCACCTGTTCGCCATCGAGCAAAACCTCTCACGTTTTGAATATATCGAACACATCGGAATAAACAAATATTAACGCGCAGGTACACAGTGTGTCGTATGAATTAGTGACTATAGCCCAGAAGTATACCTATGTGTATGTACCTATATTCGGTGTATACACATCAATATACTTATAATACAGGCACACAGCTATGCAATCAATATTTAGATAGTCAGATGTTATTATATACGTATACACCTGTGCAGTTTTAATAGGTTTAACACATCAATAGTTTGTGTAATCAGATGCACACAATATAATCAAAACTGTATAATATCGTCTACAGCGGTGTCTATGGTGGTGTCCACGGTGGTGTATTAATTGTGAAATAAAACTACTAAAAATATTTTCGAGTACTTAAATGCGCGTACACCATCAATACGAATGGTTAATATTACGCCATATTATGTTCACACTCAATGCGCTATAATATTATTAATCATCACAAATAATATGAACCAGTGCACATCTCGATGGCCGGGAATTAATAATAACATATGACGGTCATAATAACATATGACCGGAGGTAAACGAAATAAGTGGGTATTGTAAGGGTAGTGGGGACCATTAGGTATAATAATGTCATATCGTCCGGATACATTGAATTTCGATTCGAGTTTGTAATATTTTGTTTAATTTGTTACCTTCCTACTTATGACTTAAATTCTGTAATTTTTACTATCTGTTTATTTAAAAACTAATTTATATTTTATTAATTATTCGAAATAATTAACTGTCCATTCGTTTGGGGTCGCCGTGACTCACCGTGTTTCGTACTCACTCTGAGTCGCGAGTTGTACATATTCACCGTTTTGTAGTAGAAATAATGCTTTGATCTTCAAATTTAAAAATATTTATTTATTCATACATAATGGCTATAAAATAATATTTGAGATTCATTTTAAGATTCATTTATACCATATACATTATACTTACTCACAACATTCCACGGTATCGAGTTATATGTTAATAACATATACGCATAATATATTGTTGCAATACAATTTAGAATATATTATGCGATTTGCTTTAGGCAAAAGTTATTTAACCTGCCATATTATGAGTATATTACTAAAAAAAAATTAAATTCATAAAATGAAGTTAAATTCATAAAATATCTTTAGAAATATAATAGGCTGACCCTCCGATATTTATTGTTGTTCAGGTATTGAAACTCTAAGAAAAATATTCCTTTGTATTTCTATTGTTAGACATAGTTTGACATTTAAGTATAAGGGCCAAACATTTTATCCTACAGGAAATAACCGATGTACGTTATGCGTCAGCGTTTTCAAATCGTAATAAAAGTAAAATTCGAAATCAGAAAATACAGTCTGCCTCTGAGCCATTATGATACAATATTAATGGAACGGATTAATATAACAAGTTTGTTGAAATAGATGATTTCATTATGTAAAAATTGTTATTGTAAGATTATTATATTGGTATTTGTGGTACAGGTATGAATTAAATTTACTACTGGTTTTATTACATACTATATGCAGAGCAACAAACTATATGCTGCATTAAATAATAGAGACTTTTCAGACAATTGAATATATTAATTTTAAAATATTTGTATTTGTTTTCTAAGAAACCATAACAGTGTCGATTGTAGCCATAATTGATATTCATATTGTATGAATTCATTTTAATTTTAAAATGTCTATTCTGTAAAACTGTTATTCGCGATAGGATAGATACAAAGTTTGATTTTTTTCATTACCAAAATGAATAAAATATAACGCTTAACAATAACTGATAGAATTCTTTATCAGTTCATTTTTGAAGTCATAAGCTAAAGTATCAAGTAAATCCAGTTATATATGGTTTATTATGTAATGCACGAATGCCATGAAGATATCATTATCAATAAAGCTAATAAAAAATTACGGTTTTATATTCGATTGTTAAACTAATAAAACGAAGACACGAAATCGATAAAACAATGTTGATAAACACGTATAGTACGAAGAAAAGTTATAAATTCAAATATTTTCTAGTAACATCATATTAACATTTGCATTTTACCATTCCATTTAAATCCATAGTCAATTTTCGATGCAGCACGATTGCGTATTTTATCCTTTTTTTGGTTCGAAATCATAGCGCGACTGTGCACACCAAACTATTAACATAATAAATTGCTCACCGATCCATTTTTACCTGATAAGATCATAAGTCATAACACGATTAAGTACGCACCAGTGGACATAATGTTATGTACATACAACATTACATATACTATACGCATTATATAATTTAGGTGTATATATATGATAAAACGATACCTATGTTTTATATCAATGCGATTCAATTTGGTCGTATTCATAATATTTGTCTTCGCTCGAGAACAAATCATTGTTTCACAATTTTCATTCCTGAAATTACAGACATAGGATTGATAACAAAATGATCACAGTCGGCCTTGATAAAACATTTTTTGTAAACATAATAATTTTATTCGAAATGAACAACATAATATTGTTTTTTTTTTTTTCAACAATTTGTAGAGGACATTAGAACATTTTATTAATAGTGTTATTAAGTGAAGGCACCTAAGTACTACGCTTAATAGGTACCAATTAAATAAAATAAATTATGATGATTTTATAAAAAAAATAAAATATTTAAACATACAATTTTTTATCCGAACCAACAGCGATCATATTTTGTTGTCAGTCCTTGGCGAGTAATTGTAAAAGAGATTAGAGAATAATAAAATGGTGAACTAATAATTGGTTCTTCTGTAGAATTCTGCGTAAAAAAAATATTACGAACGAGACCAATTTTGAATTTTTGAGTTTTATATTTAACACCTAACCACACGAGGAAGGGAAAAATGCACAATCGTGCAGTACCCTAAGGCCTAAATTGTTCTGGTTTGAAAATCAAAGTGGATTTTTCGTAACTATTTATTTTTATTTATTTCATCATTTTACTTTAAGAAAAATTTGAAAAATAATATTACAACCATACATGGTACCTCACGATTCGTACGTTGTGTGATTTATGTCTGCTGTATATCTGTTGGTTATTTTATTTTATTTTTGTGTTTTATGATTCAATATTTCAATACGTAAAGTCAATCACATTTTCAAGACACATTCCGTGCGTGTTCTGAAGGATTTAAGATAGTGAATATTGAATATTGGTTATGTACCCCCCC